>NW_008354281.1:4657787-4673643 GCF_000622305.1 Nannospalax galili
AGCGTATAACACACACACACACACACACACACACACACACACACACACACACACACACATATTAAATTGGGCAGCGGTCAGTGGGGAAAGTTGTGGATAGGAAACAGGATCTAAATACAATTGAACTATATTGTATGAAAATCACAAAAAATAAATTTAAAAAGAAAATAGAAGAACTTTAAATTGGAACACAGAGCAGTCTGTCATGCATTCTCTAGTTGATAAATAAGCCACAGTGGGGAACATGTAGATTAGATGCTCTTGTTTCTTTTCAAGCCAATAGCTGGCCTTCAATATTTAACTTCAGTCTTCATCTTTTCAAAAGCAACATCATCCACCTGAGCTCCATTATGCTCCTTCATTTCTTTCTTTGTTTCACTCTGTTACACCAGCCATCATGTTTCATGGTCCTTTTACTGCTCATTCCAAAATTCAAAATAAAATTACATAAACCACAACTGACCAAAATATAATATAATCTTTAAATTGCTTCCATCCTGAAATATAAATTCATCCATGCCCCAACTATAAAGATGTGCTGTTCAGAAGAGTTTCGTATTCTAACTTTAAGGACCATCCTTTCATTCACCCCTCTCCTCACACCTCCTTCCTCTCCACTTGAAAACTATACTAAGAATGAAAGCCTCACCCAGTTGAGATAGACACACATTCCTCAACTACTTTTATGTGAGCAGAACAGAAGCCCAGGATGATCAACAATGATGAAAACTGATCCAAACTTTTAAATCATAGTAAACAACGTTCATGCTCAAATGCTAACCTCTGAAGCTTATAGAAGGTCAAATAATATTTATCAGTGTGGAGCATAATAAACCCACTTCTGAACTTTTCCTCTAAAAATGTTTAAACTCTAGCACAATCATTTTGGTTAATGCATTTGAACTGGTAGTGTCACAGTAACTTTCTCAAATAGACAGCATAGCTACTGCCCTGTTTTAAAGTCAAAATGGAATCAGTGGGAAAATGTCTCTCAATTTGTGCACATTCATGTGTCATAATGCAGTTATTAAAAACTTTAAGGACATTTGTTTCATTTTTAAAGAATCCAATTTCTCTCAGATAAGAATTCTCAATATTTCTTCAACTGTTCTTATATTTGAAACAATTCCATTGCAATTTATTATTTAAAAATAAAATAATGAGGGATGCAGATGATTCAGTCAGTTAAGAGCATTTGCTGCTTTTTGCAGAGTACCCAGGTACAGTTCCCAGCACCCACATTGTGGCTCACAACTTGCTGTAATTCCAGCTCCAGGGGATCCATCCAATACTTTCTTCTGGCTTCCATGAACACTGCACACATGTGGTACACACACTACATGCAAGCAAAACACACACATACATAAAATAAAAAAAATTATTCTTTAAAAAACAAAATACAGTTTGAGGAGTCAGTATAATACATCATCTAAATACTAACAAAGAATTTTCTTTTCTCTGTAAAGATAATGTCTAAATAAATTTGCTTTTGTCGACATAATTTTAAAATATCAAGTCACTTTTAAGTGATTCCAGAGGAATCATGAAAATCTTTGAGACCTCTTTTAAAAAGTAATTCATTCTTGTTTTTTTTTTTGCCACTGACATATTTTATTAATAAACAGTTCAGTCCTTAGTCAAAACTGACTCCTTATCTGTATCTGTGGATTTAAAAACGATGTCTTTTGATTAAGAACTACAAACCTAGGCCAGTTTTGAGCTATCTTGGACTATGTGTTGACATTATAAACAGACCAAAAATATATTATGAGTTCTTAAATATGGCTAGAACAAAATGCCAGTAACTGTCCAAGCTCTTAGCCTAATCTCTTCCACTTTATTGGACAAGCAGGCAAATTCCAGTCTCCTTTCTTCCTTACTAAGAAGCTATTTTGAAGTTTGGGAAATTTTTATCTATTGCTAAAGTAGTTAAAAATTAATTGATTCACAATTGCGGTTTATAAAATGTTACAGCTTAGTGCAAGTTATGAGCATACATATGGCGCCAAGGCTATGTAGGTTATGGACAACAAAATAAGGTAATAATAAATTGAAATGGTATTTAACTTGTATGTTACCTAAGAGTATGATATTTTAATAATTTTAATAATTTTAAATGAGAAAAAGGAAATATTATTGAACTAAAACAGGATGCATTCATTCTAACTCTGTCAAACAAACAGCGGAATAGTCTTAAGTAAGCCCTTTTTACAATAAGAATAAGCACTTACTACTTAGTGAAAGGTTTTCCAATTCTGATGGTCCACATTAAGAAGTGTTTTCTTTCCCGAGCTATACGATGGAGATGGAAAGAACTCAGGACTCTCAAACCAAAGACTCCAGTTCTAGAGCCAGCTTATTAAAAAATGATGGTTGACTTGAACGTGTGAATATTTCGAATTCAGGAGGCAGAGCTCCAATTTGTACCTGATGTTGAGGTCTTTATGAATTTCTTTATGAGTTCATTCATGTATTTATTCATTTATTCTACAACTACAAATTTGCTCTCTACTAAGGATAGACAGCAAGTAAGGCCTAAACATGATGCATCCAACAATGCAAGACTGGACTTGGAATTCACTCCAGGTAACAGAATCCAAATGGCTTGGATAGATAAAGATGATAGCATTTGGTTGTTATTTAGATTTTAGGAGTCAGGAAAAAAATAGGAGGATGAAATGTAGGTGTTCAGTTTGGGCACAGGGACCTTTGGCCATGTGCCTTTTGCTCAGCCAAGGGATTGACTGAGGATTTGACGAAGGAGGGATCAATCAATGAATTTGAAAATTTCTGAAAATAAAAGAAGAGCTAGCGATGAGATGCTCACACGTGTTTGGACTGGAAGGAGCAAGCTGGACTGGAAGGCCGAGATGGGTTCCTTACTGAATGGAGAGAGAGGAACTGGATCAGGTCACGCCAGCCAGACCAAGTTGCTTAACACTTTGAATTCATTTGTGCCCTTATTCACATTTTCATTTATTTTCCATCCAGTGTCTCTCAGATTCTCCTTTCTTATCAGAATTGCCTATGTTTTGCCAACTCAGACAAGGTAACTGACCAGTCTCAAATCACTACAACGCCATTTTTGGCTCCATCTCTCCCAGGATAAACTTATTAAAATTCCATTTACATTACGTCAGACTTTTGTGTAAGATCTTGACATCTGGCATCTCACAATAAGCATTTGTGCTTGAATTTTAATCTCACCATAAAGTGGCTCCATGGTATCTGCTTAATGACCGGGATCTACTGATCTAGTGGGCATGCTTTTCCCACAGTCAGCACATTCTTCCTTCTCCTCTCTTCTTCTTCATCTCCACTTTAGCTCCTATACTCTTCTGAGAATAGTTCCTGCTACCCAACAAAAACACCACCCCTTTTGCTGCCTTAATGGACACTACTAATGTAAGATCAAGAACAAAACTGAACACTTTTCTCATATTCCTCTTGCATTCAAAGTCTATTTAATTATTCCCTTGCAGTTTCTCCTTAAGAACATTTTTTGCCTCAACAAAAATATAAAAATCTTGATCTACAGGGTTTTTAAATTTTTCTATTGGGGGAGTAAATGATTTTTTGTTGTGTGGTATTTGCAAAATAAAATTGAAAAAAATTAATTACAGAAAGATTTTTACAATAGGCTGTATCTCAATTTTAGGACAGTTAAAGGTCTATAAAACTTAAAAGAGTTGTCCTAGTGCGTCTTCTCTTTCTATTACAATAGCCACACATTTCGTCACTCAGCCTCCCACTGCTTTCATGGATGCCACTTCGTCTGTGAAAGAGAGAGAGCTGCAAGAAAAATAAGGTCTTCATTCCTCCTCCCAGTTCATATTTTGCAGCTATTCTTCAAAATGAAGCCCTATTTTTAACATGCTGGGCAAGTTCAGAGAAAATATTTGAGATACATAGGACAGTCTAATCAATTTGGGTAAAAGATAATATTGTTAGTGCTGAGGGCTGTTTCTCTTATCTTCTTGATAATGCATACTTTTAAAAGTCTGTGATTACTCAAAGACTTATGATAGCTCCACTTTAAAAAAAGAAGCCCTAAGTCAAATCACTACTAAACATCCCACAGCTTTAAAATTATCAACTTAGTTTTGGGTCTAAATAAAATAAATTGACTGGTGAAAAAAATATATTTTCAGCCACTAGACATGGCCTAAAATCTTTTGATGGAGGAATTTTTTTTTTTTTTCTGAAAGGATCATTTAAATGCATCCTTAGAAGGCAAAGTGCATTAAAATCATAGCACACCAAAGGGGAAGAGAAGTGTGGGGGCCTTTCACATAGCTATCAGCAATCAGCTGCATTCAGCCTCAACAAACTCAACATTACACTGGCGATATAAACATATACGGTATTTTACTTAGCATCTCTTAACTGTAGTCTCAGATTTCATGAAGGATTGGGGTGGAAGTAAATAAAATGATAGAAGACTCTATTTCATTTGCTGAAAGTAAACTCTGTGTTGGTTTTAACTTGTTTTAAATATATAACCAAATTTCAAAGCAGGCCACATGAATTGGTTCATAAAGTTTATCAGGCCTTACTAGAGCAGAAGGCTATAGCGTCAGAACTCATATTTATATTTTCTTCATGGGTGGAAAACATTATACATCATGGTATCAAACATGGACAGCTCTGAAGCCATGCTGAGTTCAAAAAGCGCTCAAAGATACTGAAACATTTTCAAAGTCAGCCAAGGTGGCCAAAGTATGGCACAGCTCTTTGCTGTTTTATGGTTTAACCATTTGACAGCTGCTTGCCAGATACATGGGAGGGTTAGATCATTTCACTGCTGATTATCTACAGAGCTAAACCAGTGTTACTATATAGGTTTCCTTACATAATAAAAACTACACGTTCCATCCGCATTTTAAGACAAACAGCTTCAATTCTTTTATGCTATATTGATGCGTTCCTAAGCATTGTTTCACCCAGTAATGATAGCTGTTGGTTGATGGCAACAAATTGCCTTATAAGGATACCTTTTCTAATTTCCTGTCTCAGTTTTTGAGTCATACAGTCACAACACAAACTAAACTACAGTTTTGAACATAAACTTGAAATACGACATTCCCTATTCAAGTACTCTAGTCAAACCCTGATAAATCAGGCCGGCCAAGCAGTGATCTTATCCTTTCTGACTCTTTAATAAATCGAACCTTGTAAGTTCCTACTGTTGGAAGTTGTCACTAAATGAAATTGTGACCTTATCCGGCGCATGAACTTATCCTGCTGACAACTACATTTATTGTGTGGATAAGAAAGGGGAAAAAAAGAAAAAAGGAATAAAGAAAAAAATGAGATATTTGATAATTCTGATCTTAGCCATATGTAACTCTAACAGATGAGATCTTTTTGATGTTCCATTAATGATTTGCCAAAGATGAGTCTACTTAGAGAAAAATGCTCACCCTAGGTAAGTGCTGGGGGCACTGCAGATGGTATTAAAAGTGCATGAAGAGGTACTAGTTGAGGGAAGTGAATCAGAAGCTATTAGTCTATCACAAAGAGCCCTGAATTAGCTAGTAATTGCACTGGAAGAGATAACATAATGGCGGCTGCAAAACAGAACCATCCCCTTTCACAGGCTGCGTTCAGCACTTAAAAACTCTGTAAGACACTGGAATTTTCTAAAACCTACAGCAACTTTAACCACTGCATTTCTCCAGAATGAAAAAGGTTTCCTTGACATATAGTTCCTAAAAAGTCATCAAAATCTATTTGTACAGCACTGTTTAGGTGGTAAATTTATCTGTGTTTGCTGTGAAATATTGTATGCATTACAAACTTAAGTAATTTTCATCTGATTTTGACTAGTCCAAAGGATTAATTCTAAGGCTAAGTTTCTTTTTGAAACCTACCAAATATAATTATTATCTTCTGGGTAAAAAGAAGAGATAAATATGTGTGCGGGGAACAATTACCATGATAAAGTATTCTAGGTGTTTTTACAAACAACACCATGATGTGAAAGAACTAGAAAGCTTTCACTATATATTCTTGTCTAAACTAAGATTAGGCTAAAAGGAATTGTCCTATTTCATCCATTCACCCTATGGTCTGTTCACATGAACAAAGAAATGGGGAAAAGGTTGGGGCAGGTATCTTAAGTTATGAACCTGGAGTATGCCTACTGGCAAAGCATTGGCAAGTGATTGGAGCTGCAGTCTTTTGAGACTTTTTAGTGGCTGGAAGGAGGGGGAGTCAACGCTCCTTTGGTCAGATATCTGGCATACTGGGCTTCCTGCTGCCAGGAACCCTCTCTGACCTTCCAGAGAACAGTCCTTGTCACAGGCTGACCTAACACCACTTTCTGATCTGATCTTGAGAAACAGAGGGAGATTATGTTTTGGGAGTTCTGTGGTTAGGGGGGATCATCATAGAGTAAAGTCATCTTGAATGGCAGACACAGGGAACAGCTGTGGGGAGCAGCAGTCTAAGTCAGGGCAGCAGCAGGAAGGACACAGAGGGGTCAGGACACACCGCACTGCTTAAAGAAGTACATATCTCCGGAAGGAGAAGCTCCAAAGGAGAACCTCGGGTAAAATCAACCGCAGGTCCTATCTATGAAAAGCAAGGAAAGAATACTATTGGAGCAACACTATCAAGAAAGCCTCAATGAAACTCAATGATGACTTGGCTGTACATGTAAGTCAAGCTTATTCATGTTTTTTGGCTCACATGAAGTCTGTCGAAGCCTCGTGATTTCTCCTAAGCAGTTGTCATTGCGTATTAGAAGATATTTCACTTACAAAAGAACTTGCCACAAGTAATGGTGATATTTAATGACATATATGCATGTATGTATGTATGTATGTATGTATGTATTTTTTTGCCATACTAAATACTGCTTTTGCTTGTGGCCTATGGTAATGAAAGATATATCCAGTTCTCAATCTGGTAAAATGATTTAGGTAGCGATGAAAAGACTTATATTAACAAGCTTGGACAGATAGGCATCCTCAGGCATCAATTACAATACAGTGAGTTTTTCATGGAAGAAAAGATCAAGATGAGTTTCCAGTTGGCACTGGGAATGTGGCCTGGTAGAATAACATTAGAGAAGCAAAAGGTGGCAGAATGATTTGACAGACAAATAAAAAACATGAGAAAATTATTTGAAAGCTTTTAGTATAGTCTTGTGAAACAATAACATACTGTAAAGCACTTTCGGTCAACAACAAAAAGAAATTGAAACCCAGTCAAAAAAGGTATTCCATTCTGTAACTTTATATTTTCACTCAGAGAACAAGTGTAACAAATGCAACTTGATTAGATTTTTAAAGAGTTTAAACAATAAGCCAGAAAGATACTAAAAAATTGGACCTGTCACCAAAGAGCATTGACCCTAGAAAATTTCAGGTCAAGTCTAACACTGTGGTCAGAAAACCTCATATAATTATTGAAACGCTTTGTGAATCCTTACTATGGATTCACAGATTGCAGAACTTGGGAGAATAACTCCTACACAGTGCAAAATACTAAAGCATAGCAATATTATCCTCTTAATTCTCTTCACTGTGTGATATCTCCAAAAAGTATAATACATATTTATTTAGTACAATCTGCATTTATTTAGTTTCTTTAGTCTGAAACGGCCTGGAAGATCTAATTTGTAAGTTATCGTACTGGCATGAAGTTGCTGATTTTTTAAAAATATTTTATTTATTATTTTTATTTTATGTGTATGAGTGTATTGCCTGCATGTATGTGAGTGCACACGTGTCATGCAATGCCGCGGAGGTCAGAAGAGGGCTTCGGATTCCCCTGGAACTGGAGTTAAGGACGGTTGTAGCTGCCATGTGGGTGCTGGGAATGGAACCCGGGTCCTCTGAAAAAGCAGTCAGTGCTCTTAAACGCTGAGCCATCTCTCCAGTCCCTGAAGTTACTGATTTTTATATCATGAACTTATATGTTAAAATTTTTCTTAATTTCAGTACAGTACTTAAAAATATAATGCCTCAATGGATAATTTATAGTTATTTCCTCATGTTTCTGAAGATTTTTTTCATTCTTACATATCCATAGCTGTTATTATAAACAACAAGAACGCTTTGACTCAAACCAGGCCCCTTGGTACTATTTTTATATGCTATTTGGATGGTTGGTTTTACTATGTTTTAAAGGCTCCAGATTTCCCGTACATTTCTTAACAATTCAGGCACTATTGTTGTAGGTAATTCCCACCATCTTCTGAAGCCCTCCCACCACATTCTAATAAACCCTACTTAATTCATATAGCCTCTTTGACAAAAGTCCACCTCCCCTTCAAACACTTGTTTTGTTTTTTTGTTTGTTTGTTTGTTTTTCATTTGTTTTCTTCCTGGGGATATTCTTTGTGCCTGGTAAAGTTATAGGAAGTACGTAGAATGGTATAATTTTTACCATCAAATTTATTGAGATGGAGCTCAAAGTTAAGAAACTTGAAGTGATAAAATTAATAGTGACACTGGGACTCCAATTTTGGTTTTCTATCCCTCCTATCTGATTGCTTCCTTTAAAATCTTAGCAACAGGTAGTGTTCTCAAGGTACAGAATCACATCAGCAGCCATTTGAGTGGACCCATTTTTTAAGACTGCTGGCACATAATTGGAAAGTAGAATGGGCCTACTTCAAGGATAGTCATAGGTGGAAGGAAAGATTCAGAAACAAAGCACTGGCACAAAGCATTCATGAAAAAGAGGGGCAAAGGTCCGTGGCTGCAGAATACCCAGTAAGCTTTCACAGTTCTGTCCTAAAATTTTCAGAAAGAAGCATACGTTTAACAGTGTTATTCCCCACCGAATCTTTGGAAAATGTTTTCTTTCTTTTGCTCCTTCCTTCCTTCTTTCCTTCCTCCCTCGTTCCTTCCCTTCCCTTCCATCCTTCCTTCCTTCCTTCCTTCCTTCCTTCCTTCCTTCCTTCCTTCCTTCCTTCCTTCCTTCCTTCCTTCCTTCCTTCCTCCCTTCCTTTTTTTTTTCTTTCTTTGTCTCTTTTTTCTGAGATAAGATCTCACTGTGCAGCTCAGGCTGGCCTCTCAATGTTGCCCAGACTGGTCTCACCTCAGCTCCCCAGAGAGCTGGGATCACAGGCATGAGCCATCATACCCAACATAAATATTGTTAATAATATTGTTAAAATGAATAAAAATTGTCTGATTAAATGTATCATTTATTACCAGTATAAGCAACAATACAGCTTTATTCCAAGAATTCAGTAGAAAGTGTCTGAACACGTCCAGTGTCTCTACAACATGTCACTTTTTTGGATAGCTCTTTTTCCAGAGATGCTTCAAATCTACATCCCTCACTTGCTTTGACTTGTAAACTGTCATATGCTCTGTATCACACACTTAGTATTTCCAGTGGGATAAGTACATATGTGTTCAGCATACGTGTCATTCTTCTGTCTTTTCTACTATTTATTTGTGTGGTGTTAGACTTGATCCAGAGTCTCATGCATGCTAGTCAGGTATTTGACCACTGAGCAATGCGCCCAATGCTCTACTTGATTCTCTTTTTCTCTTCCTTTTATTGGCTCCTTATTTTTCCAATATAAACAGAGTGGTTTGAGAGATTTTGAGGAAAGAAGAAATGAAGGGAGAGAGGGCTGGAGGAAAGAAGGCAATCAGGCTAGCTGATATTACTCAGGAACACATCTTTGATCATCTCAACATTTGTTGCTAAGAAACAAGGCTTGAACCATTTCCTCATGTAGAAATAATGACAAACATACCCATTACATCTGTGGAGTGGTCCAAAGTATAATTCTTATATATCCTCACATGGTCCAGTAGTTTACCGGGTATTAAAATTCTCCATTCAGAATTAATTCCAGGACTATTTTAATCATAAAACAACATTCAACTGAATTTTATGTGAATATTTACTCACTCAAATATATAGTAGGTACTTATAATTTAGTTATAATGTTGGAGATTGGCGTTGGAAGCAAGAATGTTCTGCAGATTATTCCTTGTATGGCTTACTCCAGTGGTGGTGAGATATTCATTGTCTAGCATAACAAGTTTATGGTGAAGATTTAAAATAAATATGACAATCAAGAAAAAAAAAATCTCCCTAAACAACCCGGGGAATTAGGAATGGCATCTCAAAGGGAAGCTGGCAAGGGCCAGAGCAGCTCACACTATTTCTTTTCTTTAATAGACTAGAAACAGTCACTTTAAAAATGGCCAAAAAATAATGTTAAAGTGAACAGGTAAGCACATTTATTATGTTCTACATAAAATTGTTTACAGGGCAGAGGTTTAGAGATTAAGAAAGCAGCACATTGAGATAAAATCACAGCCGAGTGAGATGGAACAAATGGACGGCATTTGTTATAAAATAAGAGTTTTAAGCTCAGAGGAGCAACTAATGGTAAGAATCTTTGTTGTTCTGCAAATATGTTATTCTTGGGCAAAAAGTACTTCTAAAAATGTTGTAAATCATCGTATAAGCTGCTTTCAAATACTGTTCTTTATTATAAAATATTCTTAGTATTTGAAAATTTTACTTTCTTGTTTTTGGATAATTTCACATGAAATGGAGATAATGATCCTATAAGCTCTCAGGCTCCTTAAAGAGAAGCAAGGTCATTTATAAATGTGTATACTGAATCTTCTAGATAGAAAAGTGCTCTAGATAGAAAAGCCTCTCTGATCACTTGTTCCTATGATCAACTAGGGGACATTTAGATGAACTCACTCAGACCTATTGTTGTGATGCTGGATATCAGAATCAATTCCTAGAAATTAGTACAATTATTTAAACTATACATACAATGCAAGTCAACTTCACTTCTTATAAGAAATCTTCAATAGACCTATATTATTCTAGAATATACAATATTGACTATATATTAGAATACCCAAATAGTTAAAAAAGTGCTAAGTATAAAAGATGTTTGTAAAACTCTACTCAGAACACCCAAATAGTTAAAGAAGTGTTAAGTATAAAAGATATTTGTAAAACTCTGTTATGTAAATTGATAGATACTGCATACAAATATGAAGAGCTTCAGTAATTATCAGAAACTAGAAAACACATTTTGAAAATACATGTCTGCCAAGTGTAAAAATTTTTTATTTGTAATAGTACAGATGTAAAGATAACTTATCCTAAATTCTTAAATCAGCTATGCCTGACTTTTTCTGTAGATTCACTGATTAAATAAATCCAAGACAGAAAATAGCATTCTTCATATCTACTCTGGTTACTTTGATATCTTATAGACTACATAGACTAGCCCTACATAGACTAGAGCCAAAGTATAGTCAGACCAGTGATATAGAAATTATACACATTCTTTTTTAAAATTTGTATTGAGCTTCTGTATTCTCATACAATTATACATATTCTTAACATGAGTCAAAATAGAAATTTGCATTATGAAGAACATAGGCTTAAGCACTTTATACTCAATCTGTAGTAAAAATTAATATGAATGTCTCTCAATTCTGTATTTTATGATTAAAGAAATTATAAATGTATTATGAACATGCTGTGAAATAAATGCATATAAATACAAGCAAGAGATGACCAAAAGTATATAATTCTTTAATATTTGATAAATACCTTCATTCTCATAAATCATTTAAAAGAAGAATTACACGTAATGTTGTGTTTCAATGCCATGAGAAAAACCTTTCTTGTCATGAGCAATGACTTGAAATGCTTGCTGTGTATTAACTGACTTGTTGCTTAACAGTAAGCATGAGTTTAATTTCCTACTCATTAATCCTAAACTTGCCATCATTATAAGAACATGTTATCAAGGGATTTAATACAGTGTTTGACAAACGGTAGGTACTTAATAAAGGTTATGAATGATAGCTTAGTCTCAAGTGATTGAGAGAAACTGGAAGAACAGGGAGATGCATATGGATTAAAAACTCTATGCATTCAACATGTAGGTTTGCTTGATAATGGCAACTGTCCAATTTAGTGCTAGACCACTTTTATTCCTGGTAAATAAAAAAGAAAATAAAAGATTATACTGCAATCAAAAGGTGATAAGAACAGCTCTTAGAGCTGATTCTACCCACACAGGAAATGAAAAGATTAAGCCCACAGTCACCCTGTGCTGGTATTTCTTTCTTGACTCATAGCTAAGCCAATAAAGAAATGTAGCTGTGAAGGTCAACATCAAAGATGGGTCACCAATTCCATTTCTAGATAACCAGGATTAACTGCTCCATTGACATTATCCTGACATTATAGAGTTCCAGAGAAGGGAAAATGAGGAATATGCTTACACATTAGTGAAAAGACAAAAGTGGTACAATCATACTTAAAATAATAGAAAATGATTATCCAAAAATGCTGGCCACTATTGTAAGTTTTCATTTACCTCTTTAGGTATTCTCAATTTTAAAATAAAAATAAAACTTGGGGAATTAATGCCCAAAATATGTAAGATATTATGTTGAGCCCTTTATTTCTGTGGTCTCATTGTCATAGTAGACTCGGGGAAAGTTATTGGGAAATAAACTAGGGCCCATGATAAACCACTTAAATGAAAACCAAAGCATCTTAGTTATCACAATAGTCATTGCAATTTTCAAGACTACCGTTATTTAGTACAATGTACATATTATTTTTTTACTTTCCAAATTAGTGTAATGTAATATACATATTACTCTTTATTCCCTTTGAACTCAATAGAACTTTGACTCAAATTACTGTAATTTACTGTGAGACAGAAGAGTTAATCAAGACTAAAATATAGCAACAATCATCTATATGTAAAAGATGACTACTGAATAAGCAAAGTCCCAACTGTAGATATACTAAGCATCAACTAACATGTATTGGAGAAACACATGGTAATGTCAAGGGTAACCATCATTTCCAAATGTGAAATCTGGCCATATTCTGAATATAAATGGACATTCCTTCCACTATTTCTTTAAAAATATTATCTAATTTATGGTCCCTCGCACACATATCAATGAAAATGAAAGACGATTCCTTGGCCAGAATCCAGTAAAGTTGTATGTGTTATTATTAACATTGTATTTGTATGTTCAATCATTCTAACAATTTAAGGTTCTAAAATTAGTATGTTATTTCTAAAAAAAAAAAAGCATAACTTCAGGAAAAAATATGATATTTTAAAGAATAACACAATTCCCATTTTTGTACTCTCAAAGAGACAAAGGATGAATGGATCAAGGATGAGAATACAACTGAATTCACTGTGGCTTCCACTAACCCATGATAGGCCAGGGAAGACTGTGCTTCCATAGGTCAGCTGTGTGCAAACCTGTGGCATTTAGATCCGACAGAATTCACTTACTGATTCATTTGTTGAAGAAATATATAAGGAACACCACTTTTTCTTCTGAGTCTGGAATCATGTTGTATATGGAGGATCACTTTCCTTAAGTAATTGTGCTCAAATAATAATAACTATATCAACACTCTCTGAAGAAGGAAAATTTCCCATCTGGACCTTTACATATCCTTTCCTAAAGAATATGGATTAAAATAAAATCTTTTCAGTTTCTGTTTCATTCGATGAAATTATAATCAAACTGGCACACGCAGAGTTGAAGTTTGAAATAGGAGCTAGAAAGGTTTGAAATGAGACTACTTAATAGAATATTCTAAAGAACCTAAGATAAATTAATTTGCATATATACAATGCAATTATAAAGGAGGAAGAGGCCAGCATCATTAGGGCAGGTTAAATGAAGACTCCAATTACAAATCATGGCAATCCCTAATTGCCTCACTTAGAATATTGTTAGCCATAAATACATTCTATTGTTCTAAATGAAAGTGACTTCTTTTTCCTTTCACAAATTGTCTGACATATGACTAATATTCCTAAGTCTTTCAGTCTTTGTAGTTTTCCCATTTCTATACTAAGAAATTTACTTGGGAACATGTTATTTCATTTTAGGTTTTCACTATTTGGGACACTACGTATAAGACCTGTACTAGTTCAAGGAAGACAAAATCCCAGGATGAAGGGGAAAGTTAATCAATAAGCTTCATTGTCAGGTAAAGAACTATGGGCAACTGATGGCTGTTGAGAGAGGGAAAGTCAGTTTTCCTCAAGGATGTGGTCCTTGAGAGGCTACCCATGCTCCAGTAGATGACCCTATACCCATACACATACTGATGGTAACAAGTAGATGAGAGAGAGAGAGAGAGAGAGAGAGAGAGAGAGAGAGAGAGAGAGAGAAATACATGAAGTTCAAGTTGGGAAGGAATAATGGAAAAGTATGGGGGAAGAATCAGAGTAGAGAGACTCAGAAGTGAACTTGATCAAAATACATTGTATTGAATGCATGTACACAATTCTCAAACAATAGAAAAAAAACCTTAAAATGTAAAAGATTTTATAGCCCTCTAGAGGTTTCATTAAATTCATAAAACAGAAGTATCAATGAATTTTTACCATCTGATAACAGTTACTTTGGCTGTCAAATTCATAATTCTACCCTGCGTGACAATGTATTCTTTTAGTCTGTGGGAAGGCAAAGTGGAAGAATCAAAGAATCATATTTTTCTTCTCTTGAAAGGAAATGGAAGTGAGTTCTTCTAAGGGTTTCAATCGAGAAATATCTTATTTAACTTTTAGTCATGAAAACTATGTAACCAAGTATCATTAAGAACTTTTATTGGGCCAGGAATGGTGGGTGCTGTATGCCTGTAATCCCAGCACTTGGGAGACAAAGGCAGGAGCATAGGACTTCAAGACCTGGCTCCTTAGCTACACAGTTACTCTGAGGATAGACTGAGCTACATAAAACCCTACCTCAAAAAATAGAGACACACCCACTATACATCTTTGGGGAATTAGAAGTGATCTAATAAAACATACAACTTCCTGGTTATATATACACATACCATACATGCATGTTTACACGCACGTGTGTGTATAACTGAACTAGAAGAAATCAGAATAAGATAAATGGGTTGTCTTAATGAACTATCCTACTTGGAATACTGTGATACAAACTAGTGCAACTGGGGGAAACTGACCAAAGGGTATTAGGGATTTTGATGGATTATTCTTATAAATGTATATGAATGTGCTACAATTTCATTAAACATTTCAGCTTTAGAATTTGAAATTATGGGGGATAGGGATGCAACTCAGTTGGTAGAGTGCTTGCCTAGTATGTGTGAGGCCTGTGGGTTTGACCACATAAAGCCAGCACCACATGGAAGCCATTGTGGTGGCACATGTCTATAATGCTGACACTCTGGGGGCAGAAGCAGAAGAACCAGAAGCTCAGAATTTTTTCAGCTACACATCAAGTCTGAAGCCAGAACAGATGCATGAGATGCTGCCTCAGAAAAAAGAATATAAATTTATAAGCCTGAGCAATCTCATAAAGTACCATCTTATGATTATCAAAACAAAGCCAACCAAATGGACATAACCCATCCTACTGTAGATAATAGAATCAATAACCAAAGTAAATATGACATCATTCTCTTCAAGTTTATAGAAATATAAGGGAGGAAATTATCTTGAATATCAAAATGTGTAACTCATTTATTAAAGAACTTCAAATGAACAGATTTATTCCTTTAATTTTGTTTTTGTTTTTTTTTTCTTTTTTTAATTGTTTTTTATTTTTTATTTATTTATACACCCACTTCCCAGGTAGCACCCTCCCATAGCCTCCCTCCCCCCACTAGAGCCCTTATACTCTGATATCCCTGATACTGTCTGCTGTGTTGTTGGCACCCCCAGCCATTCCCCACTACTTGCTTTTCTGGTGAATCTAGTCAGCCTACCTAGAAGGCTTTGTTTTAAGAGGGTCAGCTGTTCTTCATCTAGTGGTAATCAGTTGTCTATATTCCTTTGGATAAGATTGGGGTCTGCTGTTCATTTTCCCAG
>NW_008354281.1:4674577-4714060 GCF_000622305.1 Nannospalax galili
AGTTTTTATCCATAGCTCCCTTATTAAGGCCCGTTTCCCACTGTTCTTCTCTTTCAGGTTCTTTCTTTTACTTTACCTCCCTGTTTCCTTTCCATTATCCTGGTCCCTGTAGTTATGTGTGGTTGTATACTTATTTATCAGAGTCTGGTTCTATGATCCACATATGAGGGAAAACATACGTCAATTTTTTTTTCTGAGTCTGTGTTACTTCACTTAGTATAACAGTTTCTAATTCCATCCATTTACCTGAAAATTTCATGATTTCATCTTTCTTTACTGATGAGTAAAACTCCATCATATAAATGAACCACATTTTCATTATCCATTCATTAACTGAGGGACACTTAAGTTGCTTCTATCTCTTAGCTATTGTGAAAAGAGCAGCAACAAACATCGATGTGCATGTGTCTCTGAAATAAGATGAGTTCTTTGGGCATATACCAAGGAGTGGTACAACTGGGTCAAATGGTAGGTTCATTTGTAGTTTTTTAAGAGTTCTCCACACTGCTTTCCACAGGGGTTGAACCAATTTGCAGCCCCACCAGCAGTGTTCCCTTTTCCCCACATCCTCTCCAACATTTGGTATCATTTGTTTTTTGATCTTAGCCAGTCTGACTGGGGTAAGGTGAAATTATAAAGTGGTTTCAATTTGTATTTCCCTAATCATTAGTGATGTTGAACATCTTTTAAGATGTTTCATAGCCATTTTTACTTCTTCTTTTGAGATCTCTCTGACTCAATGAATTCAGTAGGGGAGTAATGGAGGTGGATTCCCAACATTAACCTCAGGCTTCCTTATGCACACACACATACATATGTACCCACACACATGCAAAACATACAGACACACATGAAAAATGGAAAAATTCAAAAGAAACATGTATGAAACTTACATTTTAGGTGAAAGTATATTTCATTTAGTTTTTACAATTAGTTCTAAATGAAACTTATTGACTACCAAACAAATGATATTAGTTTCAATAAAGTTTAAGTAACATTTTGTAATAACTACAATAAGCCATGTAGCATATCACTTAATGATAAGACACATGTTATATTATTTTTACTCAGCAGAGAGAAGGCTAAAACTTGGTGCAAGCTCACTGTTCCACAAACCTCTGCTAACGCAGCATAACCAGCAGTGAGCTGATGGTCAGCATGAGGCCTGTAATTACATGATTTGTATACGGTATTCTACAACAACAACAAAAAAAATGGTCATTCCTCTTGAAATAAAAGGAAAAGGCAAAGGGACAAGAAAAATAAGGAAACAGACAAAAAGACAGTGATTTGAAAAGGCAAAAAATAGAGAAAGAACCTAACAATTTAGATGTAAGAATTCAAAGTCAAATTTCAAAGAAAGTACAATGGAAAACTCAATAGAACAAATAACAATTCTCAAATCATTAAAATATGGGTGGAGATTTCGTTCCTCATGCTCAGATGCGGAGAAGCTCAGAAGGTGGGCGACTGTGACCAGTGATAGTCATGTATATAGAGATTAGAAATGCATGTGAAAACGTCTCAATGTCAATTGCTTTGGAAGGAATTCTTCTGTATGAAAAAAAAAAAGTATCTTCTTGAAGCCCCTCAAATTAAGGTAAAGAATAAGAACAAATCATTCTGGAAGAACGCAAAGGAAAATAGCTTTAGATACTTAAGTGACAATAGAATTTATTCTCATAATTGTTTTAATAGCTTTTGTATAATCCTCATCGCTATTATGAGATATAAAATGTATTTAACAAATCTGTAATCATTATGCCAAAAAATCTGAATTACTGTAATATTTTGCATATTGTTAAAACTGTAACTTTAATTGTAAAAAAAAAAAATAATTTAAAAAATGTTTAAGGCCAAATTCTTCATTAAATTGGAAGAAACACAGAATAAGACAATGAATAAAAGGACAACCATGGAATGCAAACGAAGATGTAAATTTTCTTCTAGGTACATATGAAGGATTTAACCCTTGTAAATGATACAAATATTCATGATTGGCCTCTACTGCTATTGGCCAACTTTCTGTTTAGGGCCCTGTGAGTATCTCTAACACCAATATAATTATAACTTCACCATAAAAATAGGAACATAATAAATCCAAGTCTCTTTTCTACAGCCTCACAAAGGTGCATGTAAATTGTTGGGGGTCATTTTTATGGGTTCGTTTACTATCTATCATAGTCACGACTACACATAAAAACTGTCCTTTAGACAATAAATATGTCTTGGCCAGGCTAGCAATGAAGTGTAGTTACTGCAGCAAAGCTATGGCTCCAAATGTGCACTGTAGCAATGTCCCTGTAGTAGAAATGGCTACAGGGATACTAATAATTTTTACATAACATAATTTCCAAAGATGTGTGGTATTGATGTTTGCTTGGTGGAATAGGGAGGATCTGTTATTGCTAATTCTTCAATTTGCCTATACTCTGCAATTTCATGTGTTGGTATCCCTCTTTCAGGATAATGCTTTCATAAAACAAATTCAAGTACTTAACCATAATGTGTTATCATTTATGGTGTCCAAAGAAAACTCTATCACTACAGTACAGAATTTAGACATTTTTGTGAGCAGTAGACACTGGATATAAACTTATACTAATACTGAGTTTAATCATCCCAAACTATCTTTTTTGACAGTATATTAATCAGAATCCTATGATAACAAATTACCTGAAACCGAGCAACTTACAGAAAACAAGTTTATTTAGTTCACTAAGTACTAGGTCTCACTTCTTAATGGCCCCACTACCTCCTATGGTTTGGTTTTTTTGTTGTTGTTGGTGGTGGTGGTTGATGTTTTATTTCTACTCTTTTCTTTTAATAGAAATTTCTTTGAGCATAGCAATCTTCTATACCAAGCAGTGACCATCCCATATTTCCTATCAATATTCCCTTTTGCAGTGTAAACACCATTAGTTTTATTGTGAGCTACTTCCTTTGAAGGGTTTGCTTTTTCCCTTATATTTTTGTGAAACTGCAGTGTTTAATTTTAAGAAAACCTGGTGAAGAAGGGTAACTAACTGCTCAGACTTGTTTAATGAAGAAGTAGGTTCTGGCTAGCCCCCAAGCATCTTAGGGCAAGATGTTTTCCAGTATGTCATTTTATTTCAGGTCACTTGAACCATGCTTATGGTGTTGGAAATCAAACTCAGTGCTCTACACAGGATACATAAGTGCTCTACCACTGAACTACCCTCTTAATTGTCTCTTAATAGAAGACAAAATTTCTAACACATTAACCTTGAGAGAAATACTTAAAGTATATCTAAATCATGATAAGTCAGAAAAATAATCCTGGAAAAAATTATGAACAAAAGTGCAAAAGCCAGAGAAAAATATGAGCCATATCATCAGTTTACTTTTCAAAAATGAGGCTATATTTTAAAATATATCATGGAAATATATTTCACTGCTAAAAATTCTAAGGGTACAAAGTACTTCCAAAGAGATGGGAATAATTCAACAGTGACCAAAACTTAATATTCACCATCCAGGGTAAAGAAAATTATTTAGAACATCTTCTTCCATTGAAACAAGGGAGGCAAGAGGAGACTGGACCAGCATCTAAGCTATAAGGGGTTTACTAGACGTCTTGGGGATATAGTTCTTTCCATCTTCAAAATAAGCATAGCATGCGGGTATTGTCAAACCGAAAGAAAGAAATTCTTATGGAGATTAAAGAATTTGCTTTAAACAGGGTTAAAATAGCACCCTGCACCTTTAAAGAACATGTAAGTAGTGTCATTCTCAAAACCATTTAGAATACAGCATATCTGATGTATGGTTTAAATTGGGAAGGAATGGCTTATATATTTTGCTTTTTTGAAATATTTTATTTATTATTATTTTTTTCAGAAATGGCTTATATATTTGTAAAGATGTTCTATCAACATAAAAGCCTATACAAAGGATGTTGTAAGATTGCAATTACATTGTTTTAGCTTTCATTTTATACTGGAGTGATGAACAAGCCATGTCTCACATGGAAGATGAAGTTATCAAAAATGAGTACACGTCTCAATAGTCTGGTTTAGTGTGGATTCAAGCAAAGGAGGAACAGGTAATCCTTATCTTTGAGGAAATGAATAAAAGACAAAAACAAAAACAAAAATTCCCTAATTACCACTGACATCATTGTATCAACTGTAGTAACACTTCAACTACAATAATTTGTGGTATTAAACATGAGTTTATGGAAGATTTTTATCTTTAAAGTTTTGGAGATGTAATACAGTTGATGGACCATGATGATGTAAACCAATTTATCAAGAGGGATAGCTATCAAACAGACACTGAAGACCATTGACATCAGGAATGTATGGCTAGGATCCACTATATCAATCTATGAAACACAGTAACGACAATGTAGATAGAGAAATACCCACAGTTGATACATTAGAGCCTAAACATGATGTTTTTACTAAGTCAGACTTTCCATTAGACCACAAGTGATACCTATTGCATTGGATACATTCCAAAGCTCTCCAACAAGTTCCAAAAGAGAACCATGGTCATACAATTCTTTTCTGATACACATTTTCTCTTGACAGCCCCCATGTTTTAATCTGAGTCTCCCTAACACTAATCATTCTTATGGTATGTGATCTTCTGGCTCTCTTCTTCAGTGTTCACAACTGAAAATGGCACTTAAAGCCAACAATGTGTCTTGTGTTCATAAATATGTCTTTCGAACAATCTTGAGGAATTTTCATTGTTTGTAACATGGACAGAGACAACATTATCTTGGTGCAAATAAGATTATTTCTTAACAGAAATATGTTTTCTTTTTTGAACATTATGATAGGGCCCTTGACCTTCAACTTGAGGAGTATAACACTAAAAAAAGATAAAATTCCACACTAAACTGTGAAAAATTGAAAGGCGACATGGGGGAGAAAAGTAACTTGGCTAACACTAAGACCTACTTATAAATGACTTCTTCTAAAATCATTATGTCTCCCAACCAAAATGCCCCAAGACTAAAGAAAACTAGTGATAGAGAAAAATTAGCATAAATATTAAAATAGCCATATTCATTATTAAATAACACAATTAACATGGCAATACCCTCAGTATGACCTGAAGTCTTTCTAAATTTAGAAATGTACAAAAATCAGGCAACATTTTATTCTTTTAGAACTTAGGGATAAATAATATGTTATTCAAGTTCTTACTATTTATGAATTTTGCTTAAACTACTAAATTATTTCATACTGTATCTTTGTTTTAACCCAAAACAAAGCTCATTAAAACTTTGAAATATTCCATAAATCTTTTGAATTCAGAGGTCTCTATCAAGATCTATTGCTTCTCAGACAATTTCCACCACTAATTAAAATAGTCAAACAACTGTGTGCAGAGCCTAGTAGTATACAACTTATTAATATAAGTTTATTCAGCAAGATAAAGTCCTTAAGCTTTTAAACCAGTTAAAAAACTTAAAGCAATGTTGGAGAGCGGTCATCTGTGGAGCTGAAGTTTTTGAGCACAGTTCTCCAGCATCCCTGCAAACTTTATGAATCACTTTAGTCAGAATGCAAACTGAACTAAACTCCCCCCCCCGACCCCAAGAGGAGAATTTAATGCCTCCGAAGTCATCTTGGAGGCTACAGACATCAGGAGGATAGAAACACTGTAATTTGCAGAGAACTTCACAGTCCTTCAGTTTGAGACTGACTTTGCAATTTCTTTAAAACACTGAAAAGAAGCCCAGAAAAATCAAAGGGAGAGACTATTATCCAGACAACTCAAGATGGAGACTCACAAAAGGTCAGCTTGTTTCCAAGCGAAAAAAAAAAAAAAAACACTCAATTTCTATGATGGAGTAGATGTTGAAATCCTGTTTATTATGTGCAATATAGGAGTATATTTTTGGAACATTGTCTCAGCTGTCTTCCATGTTGATATTTGAGTTTCACTGAGGCTGACACACTACTCATTTAAGATTAGGGTTGATTTTGAATCATTGGCTCATAAAAGAAGTACATCAAATAGGACTGTTCCTAGTAGTATGAATTAATATATGTAAAAACACAATTGTGATTCTGAATGTATGCTATATGGGAACACAAAAGTAACTTGGGAAACACAGTGTCCTTAACTTTATATGAATTATAAACCTTCTATGAAAATGTGGCTCATAACATAAAGTAATTTATTTAATGGGAAGGGAGTTAATGGCAAAACCACTTGGAATTTCCAGTGTACATCTTCTCCAATGATACTTGTTTCTATGTTTGATTCAGGGCCTTATTTGAACATTATGGTGAATATTCTAAGAGCCCAATGTCATATCTTAAGAGATACACCCTGAAACAGAAGAAGATCACTTTATGATCTAAATGTAACTAGTATTTCAAAATTTGTTGTTTCTACAGGCACATGTTCCTTTGGTCATTTGGATGAAGGCACTCTCCAGACGCCCTGCAATTTGTTTCCACACTGGCCAAAGCAATCATTTGCAAACTGTAAATATCTTCCACTCCTCCAGCACTCCTGATCAAAAGAATTTAATGTCTTCCCATTGCCCTTTAGCCAAGGACAAAACTCTTTAACACTTTTTATGAAGTCTGGTTGTCTCCCTGTGTTTCTGCTCTCTTTATTTTAACCTTAAGTATTTCACTGAGCCTTTCATGTACCAAAGAAAATGGACAGACTGTCCCTTCTGTCTACATACTATCTCCTTCTTTTAATGAACACCTAAATAATCTGATGCCAATCTTTTGAGAAAATGTTCCTTTCTACAGAACAGAAAAGAAGAATAAAGGAAGGGATGAGGGACTTGGAAGTAAAAAAAAGAAAGGAAGGCTTGGGGAGCAATGCTTGGTCATAGCCTCTATTATTTTACAGATCTCTGTTCTGCCAAACTTAGACAAACTGGGCTGAAACTTGGTATGATATAGCTTCCAAAACCCACATAAATACTTTGCACCATTATATAGATCCATAAAAATAAGAAGACTTTTAGTTTAGTTTAGTTTTTTCCCTAAGAATTGTCTAAATATTTCATCTATTTAGGCAATAACAAAATGAATAAGGACCTTATTTCTTTGGTTAGCATTTCAAAATACAGCTTGACCATCCAGAGTAGATAATCTATACTGTTTATAATGTTAAATAACTTTCATCAAAATCTGTAATCATCTTTTCTAAGACCATCTTTTGGCCAGTTTAGTGAAACTATGTTCATAAGAGTTACTAGATAGGCAATAAAATATGTTATGATCTGCTCTAGTAATTAAAAATGTGTTTCATGTGGTGTACAATTCTCATAGGAGAAGTTGTTTAACATGATTATGCGTGTGTAAATATGAATGTTGAGTAACATATTCAGTTCTTTTATTCTTCCTACAAATGAATCAGATTTGTAAATTCTATTCAATTTTCAATTTTGTGAACTATAACAAGAATGTAGGATAAAGCCATTGTAGTTCTCAAACAGTGACACAGAGAACACTAACAAATATTCCAGTATTGGGAATTCAACCACATCCTCTGACTCTGTCACAATGACTTACTATCATTGGTGATCTCTCTACTTTCCTAGTTTTTCCCCCATAACTCCTGAAAACCTGTGATTATAAGTAAGAGGTATTTCCGGTAGAATAAGCATCTTATACCCAATAATGTTATTCAGTGGGAACAGGTAGGAACAAAATGTAAAAGATCCAGTTATTTCATACTAATCAGCAAGAATTTGTTGACCTTACTCTATTTTAAGGGAAAATTATGGTAAATAATTTTGTATGTCAACAAGCAATTTGTTCATCAACACCTTGGGAAATATTATTACTAAGAGGACAAAATATTAACATTTATATTATCTTTTCATTTTTTTCAAGGTGGATATCACCAGAGAATTGTCGTCAGGTCTCAACACACATGCTCACACACATACACCTGAACACAAATACACACACACACACACACACACACACAGACACATACATACATATACACAGAGACAACTCGGGTTGTCAGACATGGTGGCAGGCACCTTTACCTGCTGATCCATCTTGCCATCTTGAACATCTTTCCATATATTCATTCAATGGATGGATTGTGATAAGAAACACTGAAAGTATGTGTGAGAGGCAGAGGACTTTACACCTCACAGCACAGAGAGCAACACTGACACTATGTGATTCTGTTGGTTCCTGTACCTCACATAAGAGCCATAGTTTGAAGTCCTGTTGACCCAGAAGAATTCTGCAGCCTGAGCAACTCCACTATTTTCCCCCACTCTGTTGCCCTTCTATCCTTGGGCCCAGGCATGTTCCTGTTTTTTCCACTCCAAATCTCTGGACTGTGTTCTTAGTACAGACCTGCCCACTGTGTCCTAATCCCCCTGCACTCAGACCACCTCAATTCTCGAACTTAGTTTGTTATATCTTCCACAGGCTGTCCCCATGTTCCTGGTCTCTAGATATGCCTGCCACAGACACCCCTACCACCTGGTAAGTCCCACCTACTACTTCTTGGTTACTCTGAAGCCTGAGAAGCTCCATTCTTTCCTTGCAGTAGGTCTCTATTCTAGACTTGGGCCCAGGCCCACTCATTCCCTTTCTGTCCCCAATCTCTGGACTACCCTCTTAGTCCTATGTGCCCACTGTGTCCTGATCCCTTATACCCAGACTAGGTCAGTGGCCCAGCTTCCATAGGCTCTCTCCAACTCTGTATTATTCTTGGTTAGGCCACCCACCTGATCTGCCTACCGTAGACCTGCCTGCTACCCAGACCAGGTTACTACCCTATGAGAACCTGAAGCATACACCAAATAATTTTCCATGCCTGAGTGACAAGCAACCAAACTAGATCAACAATATAAACAGAACCAAACTTCAACTAAACAAAGAAAGACAGGATAGAATTTCTAATTGGATACACAAGCAACAAAAGACATCCATATGCCCAAAGGGCGATGCAAAAACACAAATAATATGAAAACCCAAGAGAAAATGTCCCTAATAAAACCCACCATTCTTACAGAAGTGTACTACAATGAGAATCACCCTGAGGAACCCCAGGATACAGAATTTAAAAGAACAATCATAAACATGATCAAATAACTTAAAGAACACTCAGAAAAACAACTCAAAGAACTCGAAGAGGATAGGCATAAACTTGTGACAGAAGCTCAAGAAAATACAAATATGATGTTTGAATGAAATAATAAAAAATTCACAATTTGAAAAGTGAATTCAGAAAAAGAGAAATACTGAAGAAAACCCAAACCAAAATGAAGATCAAATTGAAAAACTCAGTAAGTCTATTTGAAATGGCAGAAGAAAGCCTCATTAACGGAATGAATAAAATGAGACTATCAAGACTGAATGACACAGTTGAAGAAATGAACTCCTCAAGCACTGACTATAAAAACTTTCAAAGCACACAAGATGGAATATGAAGGAAATGGGGGACAGCATGAAAAAATAAAATTTACTCATCATAGCATACAGGAAAGAGAAGACTCTCAGGCCAGTGGCATTGATCAGACCTTTGAAAAGATTATGGAAAAAAACTTCCCTAAATTAAGGAAAGACATACCTATAGAGACACAAGAAGCACAGAGAGCAAAAATTAGACAGGACCTGAACAGAAACTCCCCACTGTATATCATAATAAAAACACTAAATGTACAGAACAAAGAGGGTGTACTGAAAGCTGCTAGAGAAAAACAAGTTATGTATAAAGGAAAACCCATGAGAATTACAGCTGACTTTTCAACGTAAACTATGAAGCCCAGAAGAGCCTGTATTTCAAGTTTTAAACGACATTGAATGACAACCCAGAATACTTTACCCAGCAAAACTCTCTATCAAAGTTTTCCATGACACTAAAAGGCTGAAGAATTTATTGATCATTGATGTTCACACCAAACGAGCCCTACCGAGAATACTTAAAAAGCAGTACAAAGGACTGAAGATAGGAATTACTATACCAAAGAAGTTACAGAAAGAAAACAGAAGAGGGTATAATTACAGAAACAAAAAATAAGACCAAGAATACAAACAAATTAAAACAGCAGAAAGTAATACACATCTTTCAATAGTAACTCTAAATACCAATGGCCTTAACTCCCCAGTCAAAAGACACAGGCTAGTGAAATCAACTAAAAAACAAGGTCCATCTTTTTAGTGTCTTCAAGAAGTCATCTCACCTTAAAGGACAGACCTACCTTAGGGTGAAAGGATGGAAATAATATTCCAAGTAAATGTCACTAAGACACAAGCAGGTATTGCAATTCTAATATATGACAAAATAGACTTCAAATTAATATTAATCAAAAGAGATAAAGTCACTTCTTTCTAATCAAAGGAAAAATTTACCGAGAAGATATTATAATCACAAATATATATGCACAAAACTCTGGTGCACCCAAATTCATAAAAACTATACTAGGGACTATAAAACAGCGATAAACCCCCAACTCAGTAATAGTAGCAGA
This sequence comes from Nannospalax galili, assembly GCF_000622305.1. Classification (NCBI taxonomy): domain Eukaryota; kingdom Metazoa; phylum Chordata; class Mammalia; order Rodentia; family Spalacidae; genus Nannospalax; species Nannospalax galili. The sequence continues at coordinate 4,685,031 of NW_008354281.1, forward strand.
CTTCAGTACCCTACTATCTCCAGGTCAACTGGACAAAGAATTAAAAAAGGGACATCTGAATTAAATGACAGCTTACATCAAATGAACCTAATAGACATCTACAGAATATTTCATCCAATCACCAAAGAATACTTTCTACTCGCAGTCCATGCACGTTTCTCTAAAATTGATCGCACAATAGGGTACAAAACAATCCTCAACGGATACAAAAATTTGAAATAATTACAGGCATTCTATAAGACCACAATGCAATAAAGCTTATAATCAGTAGCAAAAGAACTTATAGCAACCACATAAACTTATGGAGATTAAGCAACACACTCCAGAATGATGAATGGGTCAACGTAGAAATTAAGAAAGAAATAAAAAGCATGCCTGGGAGTAAATGAAAATAAAAATACAACACAACAAAACCTCTAGGACAGTTTAAAAACAGTCATAAGAGGGAGGTTTATAGACTAAGTGCATATAAATGACCTAACCGTACAAACCTAGACTCTGGAAATGCAAAAGCAAACCAAACACAAACCTAGTAAACAAGAAGAAATAACAAAAATCAGAGCAGAAATTGATGAAATAGAAACAAAGAAAGCAATACAAAGAATCAGTGAATCTAAGAGCTGGTACTTCATAAAATTAAACAGGATAGAAAGACCCTTAGCCCAGTTAATCAAAAGAAAGAAAGAGAAAATCCAAATTAACAAAACCAGAAATGAAAGGGGAAGCATCACAACACACACCAACATCATTATAAGGGAATACCTAAAAATCCTATACACTATTAAATGTGAAAATCTAAAAAAATGGATGAATTTCTAAATTCATGGAAACCTGGAAGAGTTAACCTGGAAGTTAAACCTGGAAGAGATCATCAGCAGAAACAAACCCATAACAAATAAGGAAATTGAAACAGCAATACAAATACTCCTATTTAAAATATATCTCAAGCCCAGAAGGATTCATAGCAGAATTCTACCAGACATTCAAAGAAGATCTACCACCAATACTTCTTAAATTATTTAAAAAGGACTCCTTGCCTGAAGCCATTATCACTCTAATACTAAAACCAGGTAATGACACAACTAAAAAGAAAACTGTAGATCCATAACTTTAATTAACATAGACACAAAGATTCTGAACAAAATACTCACAAACCGTGTACAGACACATATAAAAAAAATCATTCACCATGATCAAGCCGACTTTATTCCAGAAATGCAAGGAAGGTTCAGTATATGGAAGCCAATAAATATAATAAATCACATAAATGGGCTTAAAGACAAAAATCACAATAGATGCAGAAAAAGTCTTTCACAAAATCCAACATGAACTCATGTAAAAAGTTCTAGAGGGTACTGGGCTGGAGGGAACATATCTCAACATAATTAAAGCTATGTACAACAAACCCATACCCAACATCATTATAAATGGAGAAAAACTGGAAACATTCCCATTAAAACCAGGAACCAGGCAAGGCTGCTCACTATCTCTGCACCTTTTCAATACAGTACTTGAAACTCTTGCTAGAAAAATAAGACAACAGAAGGAATTTAAAGGAGTACTAACTAGCAATAAGAAAAGTTCAAATTGTCACTATTTGAAGAAAATGTGATATTATATGCAAGAGAACCCAAAAATTCTAACATAAAGTTGCTAGAAATGGTCAATACTTTCAGCAAAGTGGCATGTTACAATGCCAACTTACCAAAATAATCACCCTTTCTATACACCAATAAGAAGCAAATGAAGAAAGAGTTCATGGAAAAACTCCCATTTGCAATAGCCTAAAAAGATCTAGGAATAAACCTAACTGAAGACATTAAAGATGTCTTCAATGAAAATTTTAAATCTTTGAAGAAAGAGATAGAGGAAGGACACCAGGTGAAGCAAGGACCTACCATGCTTATGGATTGGCAGAATTAACATTATGAAAATGATGATCCTACCAAAAGTAATCTATAGATTCAATGCAATACCAATCAAAATCCCCATGACATTCTTCACAGAGCTAGAAACAAACATCTTAAAATTCATATAGACTAACATAGACCCCAGGTAGTCAAATCAATCTTGGGCAAAAAGAGCAATGGTTAGGAGTCCACTATACCAGATCTCACATAAAGTACAGATCTATAGTCATAAAAACATGATGGTACTGGTGCAAAAATAGACACATAGATCAATGGAACACAACAGAAGATCCAACGTGAATGCATGCAATTTCATCCACCTGATATTTGACATGAGGGCTAAGAACACACAAAGGAGGATAGACAACATCTTCAACAAATGGTACTGGCAAAACTGGATCTCCACCTGTAGAAGAATGAAATTGAACTCTTATCATTCACCCTGCACAAAAGTCAACTCCAAATGAATCAAAGATCTCAACATAAAACCTGAAACTCTGAAAATGCTAAAAGAAAACATAGGCAGTATGCTACAAGATACAGGTGTAGAAAAAGACTTTCTAAATCAGACATCAGTTGCTCAGGCATTAAGGTCAACAATCAACAAGTTAAACTATTAAAGCTTCTGTACAGCAAAAGAAACAACTAAGGAAGTAAAGGAGAAACCACTGAGTGGAAGAAAATCTTTATCTGTTACACATTCAACAGAGGATTAATATCCAGAATACATATGGAACAAAAAAAAATACCAAGAAACAAGAATATAAAAATCCCAATAAAAAGATGGACTAAGGACTGGAATTGAGAGTTCTCAAAGAAATAAAAAAAGGCTAAGAAATTCCTTGAAAAGTGCTCAACATTTTTAGTAATTAGAGAAACACAGACATAACTACTTTAAGATTCTTTCTTATCCTAGTCAGATTGGCTAAGATAAAGAGAACAAAAAAAACTAAATGCTGGCAAGGATGTGGAGAAAGGAGGATGCTCATTCACTGCTGGTTGGAATGAAAACTCAAGCAACCACTATGGAAAGCAGTATGGAGAAGTCTTAAAACAATTAAAGATGAATTTATCATATGATCTGGTAATACCACTCCCTGGCATTTATCCAAAGGACTCATCCTACTGTAGAGATACCTGTATATCTGTGTTTATTACTTCTGCTTTCATAGTAGCTAAGAATTAGAAACAACCTAAATGTTTCTCAACTGATGAATAGAAAATGAAAATGTGGTACATTTACGCAATGAGGTTCTATTCATCAGTAAGTAAAGATGAAATTATGAAATTCGCAGGTAAATGGATGGAACTAGAAACTGTTATACTAACTGAAGTAACACAAACCCAGAAAAACAAGAAGCGTGTCTTCCCTCATTTCTGGATCTTAGCACCAATTCCCTATATGTGAGTATATATTCTGATGTAACAGAAGGAGCCAGGAAAATGGAAAGGAAGAATGAAAGTAAAAGGAAAGCAAGAGCCCATGAGAGGGGGAGAATGGGAAACAGATATCAGGAAGAGGGGATTGGGAGAATGGGGGTATTCAACTGAGAATGGAGGAGGGAAGGGCACATAAGGAACCATGAGGATAACGGGGAAGAAGGAACGCTAAAGAGGAATGGTAATAGGAGACAGGGATTATCAAGGGGAAATGTTGAAAATGGGAGCACTTAAATTGTGAAGTGAGGAAGGAGGTTAGACCAGGAGAGAGAGGAGAGAGATAAAGTTTAGGTTTAATGCAAAAAAAAGGAAACATACACATACAATATCTGAACGTGAGTGTCTGTGTATACCTGAAGGCAAGACAGGAGAAACATCGCATTAAGTTGTTGATAAGCATGGTCCAAGAGACTTCCAATATAACACAGACTACTGCCCCAACCCTTGATTACCTCCCAGAACTTTAAGGTAGGACTCTATTGCTGAAGACAGAACATACTTCAGACACAGGACTTGGATCAATGGAGTTGGAACCAGCCTGGAATCTTCCTTCTCTGAAGATTAGCTCTCATACTATGCAAGCTGCTAAGGGAGAAAAATCAATCAATGGTTCAACCCAGCTACAAAGCCAAATATTACCACAATGGCTGGCACAGAAAAGTATCTCTATTGGTACAGAAGTGGCACTTTAACTAGCAGGTAATCAACAGCTACTTAACTGAACTTAAAGCCCTCTCAATAGGAGGGAATTCATGGGTGGTGCTAAAAATAAAGTCAAGTACACATGGTTGAAGAGATCACAGATCCTAGAGAAAACCCTATCTCTGTCATATTTCTAGACAAATGAAATTTCTTACTGTATGCTATCTATGGACCCTAATATTTACAATTAAGTATACCATACACCACTCACCAAAGAAGCTTCTTTTTGCAACAAATGGCGTTTCACAACTGGTCACACACAGAAAACATATGTCTGAGAGATGTCCAGCCCTAAGTGACACATCTAGAGTGGAAACTATACCTAAGGTTCATGAAACATAGTGGAACTGAGGGTACAGAGAATACTAATACATTCCTCAACTTGCACCAGTGAAGCTTCCTCACACAACAGAGTGAGATGCACACAGAAGGCCACACCTGGCTAAGTTTCAGACAATATGAGACTTAAGAGTTTGTGCCCCTGGATAGGATTCCTACATTAAACACCACCCACCCACAGCTCAGGGACTGCTGCAGAAGAAGGGGTGGAAATATTGTAAGAGTCAGGGTTGATACACGAACATATGTGATCAGAGGCTTTCATGCCTCCGATAACTTACTCATATGAACTTATAGCAATGGTGACAGCCATGTACAAGACCCATACTGACTCAGTCAGACAGATACACAGCACAGAGTAATGGAAATGGGCCAAACCCTCTTGGAAACTGATTTCTGTTTGGTGAGGGAGAGTAGATCTTCTTTAAAGGGGTCACTCTAGATAGGTTGACTGGACTCCAGTGAATGAACTTACATAGAGGGATATCTGAATACAAATGCTTTACCAGATAGGACTTAATATATGACAGGATTCATGAAATCCAGTGGGAGAGGGGTTATTGGGGTGTGGGTCAGAGAAGGGTTGCTAAATTTGATTAAGATCTATTATATGCAATGTACAAAATTCAATAAAAGTATTTTTAGAAGAATCAGTTTAATATGATAACTATTTAATAGAAAACTAGTGTTAGGTTCTCCCCTATGTCCATGACCTGACTAATCTGGTATCAATGTCAGGTATGGTTTCCATCCTAGGAAGTAAACCTTAAATTCAATTAAAGAGTCATTGGTTACTCACATAATATTTGTGCCACTCTTACACTGCTGGGCATATCTTGCCAGGCCAGTTGCTATTGTAATTCACAGGATTCACAACTGGATATGGTTGATGATTTTTTTTTCTCATTTGGTAGCTTGTATAGCATCTTACAGCACTATGAACAGTAGCTAGCAGAGATGATGCTCTGAAGTCAGCAACAGCTTGATTTCTTCATATTTGTTACACACCTCACGTAGTATCTTCAGTAATAAGATACTATCAAATTTTGGTGGGTAACTAAGAGCAGGGGCAATGGCCAGTGCTCTTTGAGGGTCTAAGGGACCCCAGGTCTAAAGTTTTAAGAGAGGGAGTCCATTCCTAGCATTGAGATTGTTTTTTTATTTTTTCATTAGCCTATGATGTATAGAGAGGGCAATGCACTCCTGTTATGGGCTAACTCTTTTTAATCTCATTTTATGATGTATATGTATCTTTCTTCTTTAGAAGAATTAAGACTCATGTCTTATCAATCAAGGATAACAAAAATTAAAAAAAATAAACAACACTTGATTGTCACTTTGTTCTCAGAAGACTTTTTGTTGTCTAAATAACTGACATATAAAAGCAATTCAGTCCAGAACGTCTGTTAATATTCACATAAGTAAGACCTGTCAGTTGGACAGTTGTTATGACTCCCTAGCAGTAGAACAGTTCTTCAGAATTCTATTTTTATGGAAACTATTAATATTTTACATATTTTCTTCTACACATATTTAGCAAAAATTTAGAGAATTGGGAGTCATACCTTAGATGCCTTTGTCAAACTTAAGATTGAATTGTTCTCAAAAATGATTCTGGAGTATTTTCCAGAAATACTGTGGGCTGAATTCTGCTTCCCCTGAAAACCATGAGATTTGATGATTATCTAACTCTGAATACCTCCAAATGTTATTTTGTTCAGAAACAGAGGATTTCAGATGAAATTAATCATAGTAGAGTTGGGTATGTCCTAATCCATTATAATGGTGGTGCTCATTAGAAGACTGCCATTTGAGACAGACTCAGAGAGAACAGTTCACGATAAAGGCACATTGTAGGGATGCAGCTGCAAGTTAAAAATATCCAGGGTGCCACCAGAATCTAGAATACCAAATAAGAATACTGCTCAAGGTTTGGGATTTTTTTATGGGACCTTGGTCTTGCTAGTACATTACTCTTGGATTCCTAGCCTGGAGAATGAATTTCTATGTTTTCATATTTTTATTTATTATATTTATTTTATGTGTATGAGTGTCTTTCCTGCATGTGTGTAACTGCACCTGTATCATGCAATGCCCAGGGACATAAAAAATGGTGATGAATTCCCTGGAACTGGAGTTACAGGTGGTTATTAGCCACCATGTGGATGCAAGAGCAGCCAGTGCTCTTAACCACTGAGTCATCTCTTCAGCTCCCAAACAACTTTCTAATTGGACTTAAAGTCTGCTTCATAGGATAGCGCCCACACCTGATGTTGATATCAGGCCTAGGAGACTAAGGCTGACAGCCCACCGGCCATAGAAGAAAGCCTTATATAACATTTTTGCTAAATTGAATTAGTATTAAACAGATTTCCAGTGACTTGTTGTTATAACCATAGATTAATACATCTCTCAACTCACAGCAGAAAATATTCCTTATATAGCAAATGGTGATTAGCACCAAGAACCCCAACTGGCCAATGTGCAGAGAATAAGAGACTGCAAACTGAGGATCCCTGATAAGATATATGACACTTATATCAAAATTTTTCATCCCAAGGCTCAGGGATCATTGTGGAAGAGAGAGTAGAAAGATTGCAAGAGTCAGAGGTGGTGGATGGCTACAAGGAAGCAGTTTTCCAGACAGCTGCTCACTTACTCATGAGAACTCACAGTAATGCTGACAGCATAGATAAGTCCCATGTAAGTTCAAGTCAGACAAAATTCCAGCATACACAGAGGGAAGGGGGTGGTATGGAACTGCAGCCATACCTGAGGAACTACTGGCAACTGATGACTGCTGGGAAGGGGGAGATTTGGTGTCATTTAGAGGTGAGACTCTTAGTAGGTAAACCAGACTCAAGTGGATGAACCCACACCAAAGGACATTTGAGGACACAAACCTGACTCTATAGGCCTTAATGTATACTAGAATACAGAAATTTGGTGGGGAAATAGGAAGGGAGGGTATAGGTACTGAAGAATCTACAGTATATTGTACGAAATTCATAAAAAATTAATTCCAGCAGTTGGGAGGCAGAGGCTGGTGGATCTTTGTGAGTTCAAGGTCAGCCTGGTCTACAGAGTGAATTCCAGGACAGCTGGAGCTACAGGGAGACCCTATCTCAAGAAGACCAAAAAAAAAAGCTTTAAAAAATTTTTATTATGTTTATTTTATGTATATGCATGTATTGCCTGCATGTAGGTAAGTGCACCTGTGTTGTGCAATGCCCGCAGAGTTCAGAAGAGGCTATTGGATCCCCTGGGCCTGGAGTTACGGACAGTTGTTAGCTGCCATGTGGGTGCTGGGATTTGAACCCAGATCTTCTGCAAGAACAACCAGTGTTCTTAACCGCTGAGCAGCAAAATTCCAGCCCCAAAATTCATAAAAATTTTAAAAATTTAAAAATTAAATAAAACAATTCTTTAAAAATATTCTGAAGAAATTGAGAAACAGCAAAAACAAAACACACTAGTGGAGAGGAGGGGAGAGTAGAAATTGAGGTATGGAGGTAGGAAGTAGAGAGAGAAAGAGAGCGAGAGAGGGAGAGATTCAGTACATTTTTTAAGATTGACTTGACTTAGTTAACGCCATATCTAGCCTTCATGCTATTATATCAACTCAGTCATTCATAACACTGAAATCATTCATATCACTGAAATACAAGAAAAGCTATTGTAAACATCTCTGGAGTTAGTTCATTGTTGTCATATGTGTATTGATTTTAATTGTTTAATAATGGTGTCCTTATAAGGAGAGATGCTATAATTATAACATATTTCTTATCTATCTATCTATGCATCTATTCATCTATCTATCTATCATCTATCTGTCTATCTGTCCATCCATCTATCCATCTACCTCTCCCTATGTGTACTGATGAAAGATCATAATAGGACTTAACAAGAAGGTAGCCTTCTGCAATGTTATGGAAACCTGGCCATGCTGGCACCCTCATTTTGTTGTTCAAACCACTGAGTCTATGGCAAATCATCATGCCAGTCAGAAAAGACAACTATACTGCAAGCTAAAATCTTCATTCACCATAGAAAGGATCCAGAACAAAAGTGCATGACAGTTCATCAGACTGTCATGAAATTTAAAATTTGACAGAGATTACAAAAGTGTGGTACTGTCGATTGTATAGGATAACAACAGCTTTTATAAAGAATGTCTTCAGCTATGAGCAGATGAGCATTGGTCCATCTGCTTACTGTAGCTGCTGAAGACTTCAACCTTCTTATTAATTACATGTGTTAATGTGATGGTTTAGTTTTAATCCTCTTTAAGAATTTGATAAGCATGTTTTGCTCACCAATCAAATTTTTACCAAATTTTAATACAAATGTATTCAGAGGTATGTGAATTAGCAATAAGGGGTCATGCTTTCTCAATACTGCCTTCTTCTTGTGCTCACTTTGGGGGAGGGGAGTTGTTTCCCCATGGACAAGTATATTCGCTTTGCCCTCTTCGGATATAACTTCAAAGAATCCCACAAAGAGTGTTAATGAGCTGTTTCACTAGAAGGGCCCATGGAAGGTTACATTAATGGGCTTGTCCAGGCTGCATTCCTTTACAAGCAATGTGTGAAATGTTGTTCAGTACACTGACCATTAACTATGATGATCGGTCACTAGACCACAGATTAGCAACATACAGGAAGTATAATGATAAGGTAAATATAATAGTACTGTAACAGCAATAGTTGGTACATTATATTCTAAATTCTCCTGATGTTATCATTTGCACTATCACCAAATTTCAACTATTAAAGTCTTAACCACTCCTATAACACATAAAGCATTTAAAGATATGGTTTAAAAATGTATTGGTTATTTTTGTCATTATTGTGACAAATTTCTGACAGAAGCAGTGTAAGAGAGGAGAAATTTAGTTTTTCTGCTGGTTTTAGGGAATTCAGTCCAGCATAGCAGGAAAGAGTCATGGTGAGTAGGTTTTCGATGAAGGAGTGTGGGAGCTGCTTAATCACAGCACAGCTTGCAAGAAGCAAGCACCGGCCATAACTAGAGGCAGGCATAAGCTTTAATGTCTACCTCCAGTGATCCACCCTCTAATGTTCCACAACCCTGAAAACAATCCACCAGTTAGGGGAACTAGTATTCAACCACATGGGACTGAGGGAAAATTTCATATTCCGACATAGATGATTAAGGTAAATCGAGGTCTGTCGATAAAGTCTAACCCAATATCACTTGTGATTTCATAAGAAGAAAAGGAAATAGGCCCAGGCAGAGGCAGCCCCCTGTGATGACATTGGAGGAAGATGGCCATCTAAAAACCAAGAAAATCTTCAAAAAGAGAAAACACTGCCACAGTTTGATCTCAGATTTCTATCCTCCAAAATCATGAGCGACAAGTGTCAGAGTAGCCCTAGCAAACTAATATATTTCGGTCATTTATGTTGTTTTAAAAAAATCCTTACAGTATAATGTAAAAGTGATTTCAAGACTTGCATTTGTCAGACATAGAAAAATGTTCCAAGATGCAGATTTGGCTTAGAGTTCTGGAATGAGAAAGCTAAGTAATTGAATCCCATAGTCTGATTTGTGCCCTTCTATGAAAAATAGTAACATCTGACAGTTTACTGTGTCTCTGTTTCCTGCTGTATCTCTCTACACAATGTCCTGATGAAACTTCTCCGGTTGTTAGAGACAGAGTCACACTTTCAAATGCATTCTCTTTTAATATTTTTAGAATACATCTACCTAATTTATGCTGTTTAAAGTCTCCTTGCTTATGCTCTCAGCTAGAATTTTAGTTGTAGCACTTAGAAACGAGAGCTTGAACCTGTTCATTCTGTTCTACCCTGTCACACTTCAATCTCCATTTTCTTGAGAGGAAATCAAGAAAACATTGTCCTTTTGTTACTTATGTGTTTCTCAGTTTCATATTTATGTCTCAGACTAAAGGGTGACACCGTCCCCTCCCCTAAACAATTGCCAGGCAGTCTTTGCAAAAGCGGAGGTTCTTTTGATGTTTTAAGGAAAACTCTTGAAAGTTCACAGACTAGGCAAGGAGAATGTACTTCCAGAGACATGAAGCCACACGTGCTGAATCGTGTCTTGTTCTTAGAAGCATCTTGTTAGGCTTTCCAGATGTTACCTATGCCGAGAGACGAATGCTACTCTTTCAAAAATTAATAATCATTTACAATTTAGGATGCAGCAGACACCTTTCTATACAATTTAGAAATATTCATGTAATCCTCCTAGTACTGCTACAAAAAGCACCCTGCTATTGCTACATGAACCTTGAAGAAACCAAGGCACAGAAAAAAGAGTCCAAGTAGCTTGCACAAAGCCTTGGGTCTGAAAAATGTGGGCAATTTACTGTGTAAAGGAAATTGAGTCTGTGACACAAGGAGAAAGAACAAAGGAAAGAGATGCCCATCTATAAGTTTATAAAAAAAACTCCTTCTCCAATTTGAACTGGATATTAACTAGTAAACTTCATCTCAATCATGGTTTTATGGAAATTATAATGTATAAATGACTAGATTTCTTCCTAAAATGATTTGAAATTCCTAAATACAGATTTAATTTCCCACCATCAAACCAGTGCTTTACCAAAACGTGTTGCCATGTTACTATATACATTTCTACATTTTAATTCCTCTCATTGTTGATCACCATCCTCACTATTTTTAAAAAGACTCAATATCAAATCCTCAAATATAAGCATAAAATATACAAATAGAACAGGCTAACAAAGTAGTGTCTGGAGTTAGTCGGGGAATGAACATCTATTCGTTAAAACGCATGTGAAAACTAATTGCATTTAATAACTATCATTTTCCATTTCTATCACATTTCAACATTTTTCTGTGCTTAACACTTTTCTTGGGTTTTTCAGATGTAGAAATAAAATATGGCTGTGTGAATTAATCCCAAATTTCCTATGAAATTCTTATTTTTTCTTAAATTTCATGCCCTTAATATGTGAAAGAACTTTCCATTGGTGTCAGATTTAGGGTTCTGGATAAGGTAAATACGGGTATTAACTTTAACTGGCTTGAAGAACAGAGTATGTTAAGATCTATGTGAGAGGCTTTCAGAAGGAAGGGGAAATTTTCAACATGTAAACATCTAAAACGCAAAGCAGCTAACTGTAAACTATAAGCAGTAAACTGTAAAATGCAAAGCAGATGACAGTAAGAAAGCCTAACATTGAAAACAGAGTACCATCATCCTGATATTGTATAGAAACTATATGAAATTAATTTATCAGAAAGAATTAGAGAGCTTGAAGAATGGGACTTACATGCACACTGATGGACTTGGTTTGAGAAGTGTTCATTTCACAAGCATTCACTGGGTTCTCAAACCTGGCTGGTAACATGTCATATGTGACAATAACATTATAAATAAAAAATTTAGACTTTGGTTATTTTAAGAATTACAGTATCTCTAAGTGAGCTGTTGTGGTTGTAGGCACACTATTGTTGGGGCACCTATACTAAAAGCTTCTTATGCAGGCATTTCACTGTTAGTTTGTTCTCTTAGATAATCAGAACGTAAGATTTTGTGGCATGTCTACAGCAATGGAGATATAAATTCTATATGCTATGCCCATTTTCATTAAAATTACAAAATCAATTTAATCTCAAGAAGGACACGGAAAACATATCACCTAACTTCTAGCACTCTGTATCTGAAAATTGAGTTAGACAGTCTTTATTCCTATTGATCTGGTATCGACCAAGTAACCAGTCTGGTTTTTACAAAAGAAACATGCAACACACAGAGACAAAAGCGTCTCTTCTTTCAAATTATCAAGTGAGCATATTATTTTTATAAAGCATTAATATTCATGACAAATTCATCAAGTGAATAGCATAGAATGTTGCCCTCAATTTTATCATATGTTTAAAGATGCTTCAAAATCAATTCATACTTTTAAATTTTTACTTATTTTGAATTTTATGTGTATGAGTGTATTGCCTGTATGTATGTAAGTGCACCCATGTCATGTGATGCCCAGGGCTGTCAAAAGAGAATGTCAGATCCACTGGGAACAGGAGTTACGGATGATTGTTAGTCACCATGTGGGTGCTGGGAATCAAACTTGTTCCTCTGCAAGAACAGCAAGTGCTCTTACCTGCTGAGCCATCTCTCCAGCCCAGACATTTATGCTTTGTAAAGCTTGTTCTGTTCAAAACTTATAGACCTAATAAAACTGATATTAGAAGAAACTCTGCCAATTGCATCACAAGATATATTAACACCAAATAAAATTATTTGCATGATAAGTAGTCAGTTTCTAGGGAAGGGATGACAGTGTCTGGTTTCAGTTAGAGTGAAGCACATTTAAGAATAAAAGTTACAAATAGGTTTTAATGACTGCAGAGTTTTACAACTGGTAAATTTGGTGTCAGTCGCTGCAGAAGCTTGTGACTGAAAATTTTCCTGTGGAAGAAGAAATGTCACAGTATTTTGATAAGCGAGAGAGATGAACTTTTTTTTCCCCTTGTGCCATCGGCAAGATGAAAAGAATAAAAATGCATCATTTATAACCCACAGCTCAACCATTATCTTCCGGTGAGACACTTGTTTTAAACACGCAAGGACCTTTTCTCCCTCTTCACAAAGTCTAGAGCCCTCTGTGAGGCTTCTTCCCCCTTAGAGCCATGAAAGAGAGTTGACACTTGTGCAGCCAAAGTTTCTAGGCAGCCACAGAAGGGCACTCCTACCCCCTCTAGGTCACAGCCGGTGCTGAAGTACAGAGGCAGCAGACAAACAGCATATGTCTCTTTGATCACAGATATCATCTCAAACTGATGTGGAGAGAAAATCCTGTTCTGCACCAAAGGCTTTACAGACTCTTTTTCTGACATTGCCCACTGAGTGAAGAAACAGAGGCTTGCTCAAATTATGGGCAGAACACTTCTTGATGCTAAAGCTGAATAATCTACTTGCATGTATACACGTGTATCTGAATATGTTTGACACACTTGAGAATGTTTCTATGAGCAAAAGCCATGAAAAATAAGCTAAAACACAGTAGAAACGTGCCAGAGATGTAGTTCATTATTTATCCCTTCCTTCTGTGAATAGAGATTAATAACTATGGATACTTGGGATTCCACTGAGAATCAAAGTCCTTCAACTCTTACAGAATTCCTGATCATAAGTATCAACGATCATGTAATGTGTTGAATATATTTAAATATACCTCCAATTGTTTTCATAGTCACATCTCTATAACACCCTTAAATTATGAATTATTGGTACTTTCTTGTCCATGCACTTATATTTAACACACTTTTTAGTTGTATGACTATCTCTATGTGGTTATTTTATTTAGCACTCAAAATCATTCTAGATAGGTCTGAATCTAAATTGATACAGTGCAGAAGATACTTGCTCTGGGAGTAAGCTGAGCAAAGAGCCCCATCTAAGAAATAAATAGCTATCTACAACTTGTTTTTGTCTAAATGTGGCATAAAAATCTCCACTGAGATTCGATGTTAAAACCGTGCACCGACAGCATGCACATACAAATAATTTGCTAATACGGCAATTTGTTGATTGTGTCCTGTATATAATAAATGAGCTAAATCTCCTCATTTTTTTCATCGTGGAATCTCCTAGAAGGCCAATATTTGCAGAGCTTTTTACCAACCTTGTAGCAGCCATCACCAGCAAGGAGGCAGGAAAGTCTAGTAATTGCCCGATGCAATAGAGCAGAGAAGAAATTACTCTTTTAGAGGATTTACTTCAAAGCCGTGGGGCTGTAATTCTTGATGCCTAAAAAGTGTAACCTTAGTATCTCTCCTGGCTGGGTCACTGCTTGCTGGGGCCTCAGAGTTGGTGATGGGGGGCAGGGCAACCAATAGCAGAGCAAACTGTCACCATAGAAAGCCACCACCAGGTGCAACATAAGAATGTATTTTAAAAGCTTGTCATTTTGTATTCTATTCCTAACATTCTATATTTCCCAGGAGATGTCAAGCATTCTTTGAGGTATTAGTATAAAGCAAAATCTCACACAGTTTCCATATATTGAGACTTATAAGCATCTTTATCAATGTCTGAAAAACTGTACTAATTATTTCTTTTTGTAGAGTTGTTGAACCTTTATTATGTGCAAAGTGCTCTATTGAATAATTCTATACTATCATGTCAAAAAAGTCCTGTAAGACAGGCAAGTTTAAACCTATTTTACAGATGAAAAATAACAGTGAACTAAAAGTAATTTACTTGATGTCAAAGGTAGGATAAGAGTTAAGAGCCAGAGCTCATGCTAACTCTATCAGATCATTATATTGTATTTCAGCTCATAAATTTAGTTGTTTATTTTATATTATTTTATACTATTTGCAATCGGAGTTAATTGGGTTCCTCCACCACCACCATCTTCAACACTTTTCTCTGAGCTAGGAGTTTGACCAGGAAGGTGATATGGTTCCAGATATATAGGAGAGAACAGGTTTTGTAATGGGATCCAATTAGATTTTCAAGTAAAAACCTTCAACTTAGAAAACTACATACCCAATTAGAGAAAAGTTACAATTTTATATGGAAATAACAGTACTTGAATTATAAGTGTGAGTATATTTTCAGTATCTTCTGTAACATAAGAGTACATAGACTTGAATTCTGTTGATTGAAAAGCACATCATTTTTATTATTATTTTGGAGATTTATTGCATTCCCAGAAGAAAAATCCCCAACATTTAATTCAGTTGCATGCAATGTCAGAAACATTGTTCACACATTGTTTCTTTTTCCTGTGTTTTATAAAAACCATGAAAATATTTTTGAAATGCATAATCTCTTTATTGTGTTTTTCTCCATTTTTCATTGGAGATTACTGCTATTAAAATTTGATAACTGATATTCTTTGTATTTATTTTCAAATGGAAAGCCAATTGACCAACTGATATCTACTAAGTAGCTAATTATATTTCAATATTTATAATAAATTTTTCACACACCAAATGCATATATATCAGTCAGTCCCTGAATGGGGAATATTGCAGTCCTTCACTTATCATTTCTTATACTAATATCACATAAAATATAGTAATCGAATTACCATACATATATAATAGATTTCTCTCACAGATAGCAAGTTCTTCCCATTTTTTTTTCTTCCTGGTTGTTTTAATGTTCTGTATTTTTTTCTTATCCTAATACTTTTAAGCATTTTAATTTTCTAGAGTTTTATCAAGTCAATGAATAAAATGCAGTTTATTTTGTACTATTTACATGCTAAGTTAATTGGTTGCTTCTACAACCATCATCTTTACATTTTTCAGTGAGCTAGGAACTTGACTGAAGTGTTCTTATTCTTGTGACATTTTTTCTGAAATTCGCCAGATCTATATACATTTTTTCCACTTTTACAAATTTAATTTTACTTACTTTCTTTTCCTTTTAGCTTCTTTTTTAGAAATTTCCAAGTTTCTGACTTTACTAATGTTTCCTCCAGTCTACTGCATGTGCCTGCATGTGCCTGAGTGTGTGTGTGTGTGTGTGTGTATGTGTGTACTTCTTTCTAACTTTTTCTTTGTTTTGGAATTTGAGAATTTGAGCAGTAGAATTTAGAAGCACATATGCTCAGTCTACCATCCTGAATTGTGATCCTGTTAGCTATATCACATCTTTAACACATTTTCAAATTGTTGATGATCATTCTGAAACAGCAGTTTTTGAAATTACTCAGACCAACATCCATGTCTTTATCAAGGTCTTACTCATCTCCATTTTCAAGTAAACAAATGACTTGAAGGTGCCAGCCATCCACACATGTCTTTGGCCCATAAAATTGTCCACAAAAATATTTCAAGTTGTTATCTAAATTTGGACGTTTTATTCACATAATATAGTATCTTCTTATCAATTGTTTATACCTCAAAGTCCATCTCAGGATCACATACTCTGAAAACAAAGTCTCCCCATATCTTTCTCGTACTTGAGGTTAAATGAAACTCTTTGACTTTATTTGACAGTATGTACTTATTACAATAAGTATCTCTTTGTCATACATCTAGCTTCACAACTACGTTAAGGTTTCCTGAAGAAAGGCACTGTTTCGTATATTCATATACACATTGGTGCATGAATGTGCACTCACAATGTGTAACTTAAGTAGGTTTAACTAAAAAAATTGTTTTTATTAAATGATTTTTTTGGGTAAAAGATCATTTCTTGTCATCATTTGAATAAGTTGAAATTACACTGTGTACCCTCCACTCAAAACTATAGATATGGATAATGCATAGTTATTGACTTATTACTATTTATCTGGGTGTTGGGCTAAGTCTTTTCCATATGTTATCTTATTCTTTCAAGAATCTGATGATGAAATCCCTTGTGTGCTTTACCTATTCACTGATTATATATCACAGCATAACAATTTAAGCATATATGCTTTGGGAATGGGTTTGGACATCAGATTGGTCACTTACTAGCTAAGTGGCATTAGGTAGGCTGTTGAAATTGTAGAGCCACACTTTCTCCATTTGCAAAATGGGAGTGGTGGTCAAACATATTCCATGAGGCAAAGGGGATTGATTGATTTTTTTTTTAAGCTTTTTTTTTTTTTTTCCAGAAAGGCATTTCTAGTTTGCTTACTATTGCTGGGATAAGTACAATGACAAAAGACAATTTAGAGAGGAAAGGGTTTATTTTAGCTTACAAAAGAGTCTTTCATCATGGGAACACAGAGCAGGAGCTCAAGCAGGAACCTGGTTGCAGAAAGTGAAGTACAGACCATGGAGGGACACTGCTTACTAGTTTGATCCTCTGGACTGTGCCCAGCCTATGCTCTTACACAATTCAGGACCACTTGCCAAAAGCAGCACCACCAACAGTGGGCCGAGCCCCCCCACATTATTCAACAATCAAGGAAATGCTTCACAAACATGCTGACAGGCCAGTCCAATAAAAGAAATTCCCCAAATGAGGTTTCCTCTTGCCTCGTATATCAAGTTGACAACTGAAGCCATCCAGCACAAACACAAACACTATTAAACATAACCTTTCCATTTCTTATCTGTCAATCTTAATATCACAATATAAAACAGTACAACTCTAAACATCCTAGTCTTTAAAAAATTCAAAATTCACTTTAAAAGATTCTTTAAAAATTCTCTTAAAGCCAGGCATAGTGGTACATGCCTTTAATCCCAGCACTCAGGAGGACAAGGCAGGTGGATCTCTATGAGATCAAGGCCAGCCTGTTCTACATAGCAAGTTCCAGGTCAGCTGTGGCTACATGGAGACCCTGTCTCAAAAACACCAAACTTTTTCTTCCTCTTAATTTTGGGACTTCTGTAAAATCTAAAACAACTTATATTCTGTCTTATTTCAAAAGGGAAGAATTGGGCACACTTAGGTAAAACCAAAGTTCAACAACATAGCTCAGTGTTGGACATTTGGGTTTCACTCACAATCTTCTGGGCTCCAAAGGGCTTGGGCAGCTCCACTTCTCTGGCTCTGCCATTAACAGTGCACACAGCTTGTCTAGTAGGCTCAGGTCAGCTCCACAACACACCTGCTGCTATCCTTGATGGTCATCCAATAGTTTTGTCATCTCCAATGGATCTCCACTGCAACTGAGGCCGTACCTTCTCCAGTATCTTCTCCTGGCCTCACACTATGCCAAGCCACAGATTTTCTCCATGATCCTTCATGCCTTCAAAACCAGGACCATGTAGGAGACTCTTACACATTACTAAGTCCTACTTTCAGCTTGAGATGGAATCTTGAGCCCCCTCTGGCCCACAGCTCCTGTGTGCTGACTCTGAGGAACTATGTCCCAGAAGATTTCCTGGGAAAAGAAACTAGGATAAAAAGGAAATATTTATTTTGACTCTCCCTCAGTTTCAGAGGGTGCAGTTCTTTCTGTCAGGGAAGGCATGGAGCAACTCTGCTGACAGTGGTTTGAGCATGTGGTAGAAAAGGTCTACAGTAAGACTGACCGTGAAGTAGAAGCTGAGGCTAGAATACAAAGCTGGGCTATAGCCTTCAACAGCATGCCCCTGCAAACTTACTTCATCTAGCTAGGCCCTACCTCCTCAAGTCTCCACTGATTTCCATAATAGCACCACTGACAGTGAAAAAGCATTCAAAACAGGAGATTCTGAGGGATTTGGGGATTCAAACCAGAACAATAGCTACTTTTAATGTTCTTGTTCTCAGTTCTTAAAATAAAGTTGGTCTTAAAAAACAACTATCAAAACACCTACCAAGTTTGCTTGTATATCTAGGTGCTTAAATAATGGACAACAGTTATATCACAAAGTAGCCTATAACTTTCTTTAAAATTGTGGTATATTCCAATCATTTTTTGTTATTGATTTAAGAATTTCATACACTCTACTGTGATCACATCCAGATCCCCTCCCACATCTTCACCCCATCTTACCACCACCTTACCTCAACTTCATGTCCTCTATTATTATCTCTCCTTTTCATTTTCATTATTCCATTTTTGTTTCAAAGGGTCTACTGAATCCATTCTCTGCCTCCTGACTGCTACTATGTGTGGGTCCATCCCCTGGTCAACCTACAGGAGCCTGGTCAACCTCCTGGGTATCACACCAATAAAGAAAACTAACTCTTCCTCTGCAAACATCTATCAACTGCCAAAAGACCCTCAGGTAGGGGTAGTGCTTCCTGCTCACCTCCCCATCCATGTTGGGTCCCTGTCTGGCTTGAGTTAGCACAGCTCCTGTGTATGCTGTCATAAGCACTATAGGCTCACATATGCAACAACCTTGTGATGTCCAGACAACACAGTTTCCTTGTATTCATTCACCACTTCTGGCTCTTCAATATTTCTGTGCCCTCTTCCTCAGTGATCCCTGAGCCTTAGAAGAAGATGGTGACATACAGCTGTCCCATTTAGGGTTGAACATTCACGAGTCTCTTGTTTTCTGCATGTTTACTAGTTGTACGTCCTTGTGTTAATCAATATCTGCTCAAGAAGAACCTCCTCTGGTGAGAACTGAGAGATGCACTAAGCTTTGATTAGAACAATAAGTCATTAAGAGTCATTTTAATATTGTGATATTATGTCTGTCTTGCAGAATGATGGTGCAGGTTCTCTCCTGTGGCCTGTGACCTGCCTAGGCACAGATCTTGGCTCTTAATATAGTATCAGGTAAGGACTCCATCTTGTGAAGTGAGTCTTAAATTCAATTAGAAGCTAGTTGCTTACTCCCATATTATTTGTGCCACTGTTGCATCAATAAGCATATTTTGCCAAGCCAATTATAATTGTAGCTCACAAGGTTCACAGATGGTTAAGGTAGATGATTGCTTTTCTCTGCCAGTAACATGCACCTTCTAGTCCTATGAACACTAGCCATATGATGTAGTTTCAGGGTCAGATCTAGCTTAATTTCTCCTTGTTTGTTCTGCTACTTGTGTAAGTAGTGTTTTCTACAATAGGGTCTTACCATCAGGTTCTAGTGTATAACCAAGTATAATGGCAATAGCCAGTATTGTTTGAGGATCTCTCTGTTCAACAAGTCCAAAAGAGGGAGTCCATTTCATTCTCAAAATTACCTGGCAGGATTCATTCTCCAGAATGTAGAAATATAAGGCAGTATAAGGAATACAGAATTGTGTTGCTATTTTAGCACGTGTTTTAAATGCACATACTGCCCTATGAGGTTCTTTATTCTTTCTCTCATAACAGCTACATTTCAAGAGCCTATTGCTGCCAAAACACCTTCTACCAGCTCAACTCCTCTTATTTTTCTTCTGTATTCATAGCAGTGACATGGTCATAATAACACAAAGGAATCTCTATGATTCCAGTGCATGACTCATTTCCAACAAATCAACACACACATGCTCAATTTTCCATGCATGAGAGATGTGTAAAACTATAAAAATGTTTAGACATTTGAGAAGACTAAATCAACAGAGGGTAAGCATTTTATCAGCTCTACCAGTGAAAATAAACTTTAATTTGAACAAATAAACTGTACTATGAAAGAAGAGTTGCTATTCATCTGAGCTCAAAAGATGAAATGTAATTCTATATACGTTAACAGCTCCACAAAGCACAAGGAAATCCCTGCAAATGGTCCTGTGTGAACATGCTGATGATTCACAGGTGTGTAGGCTTGTTTTCTAAATAGAGATGGAATGGGTGACAAATATATGAATATCTGAGCAGTTGTGGTCTGCCTTTCTTCCAAGAAAATATTTATTTTTCCAAATCCTTCGTTAGTTACAAAAGAATTGTCTTTAAGATGAAAAAGATGTTTATCAACATTCAGAGTGCCTGTAACTAAATTAACTGAGATCAAACCAATTATGTTTCAAAATCTTCAGGGAAATGTCTTTGACCAATTATTTAGTTATTATCCACCTTAATAAAGTAAACATTGGCTAATTTTAGAAGAAGGGAGAACAAAGATCAAGGTTACAAAAGACGGTCTTTGCTTAGGGAGTACATCATAAGAGTTGTCACCACACGCAAGATGTAACAGTGTGAAGTGAATTGTGTGTTGATTGGCTTAGTTGTGCTGTTTCACACTGTATACCTTAAATGTAGAATTTTTATTTGCCAATTATCCCACAATATATGAGTAAAGAAGAATATTTTCCACCAACTTGTCAAGGAGAATAACTTTTCAGAGGAATATTGTGCATTTTTGTTTTACTTACACTATTAAATCAAGACCCTTAGTGTCAAACAAGTCAATGAAATCCATGGCCTCATTTAAAACACTTTTTAAAAACTTAGGACAACCACTCATAGCACTGATGGAGTGGAAACTAGTTCTGAATTTTACTTTGTCTTTGCATCAATAACAAAACAAACTCAAATTCATGATAGGATTCTAGTCCATATTCTTTGTTCTGAAGTAAGTCCCTTTTTTACAAAGAAATATACTGTGAATGGAGAAAGAATCTAGAGACAGAAGGCATGAATTTGCATCCCACATTACTGTGTACCTGTGCAGCTTCCATTGTTCCCTTAGAAAACAAGGCTATCTCAAAAAACAGTTAATGCTCTGTGATAGTATTGGAAATACAGCTCCCTATAAAATTTAACTATAATATGCATTAGTGCTGTAATAGTTCTGATATATAAGTAGTACAACAAACACTATTATCAAAGAATAAAGAGAAAAAGGACAAGAATATCCCATGTACTTTAAATTATTCATCCCATCATAATAACATACATTATATGGTCACCTTAAGTAAAACTTTATCCATCAGAAATGCACTTTGAGTAAATGCTGTTCTGTCTTTAATTGTTTAATAAAAAAATCTCCTTGAAGATTGAAAAAAGTATAGGTATTTAAAAAATACCTTTGTGGGCTAGTGAGAAGGTTCAACTGGTAAAGGCATTTGCCATGTGTCTTTCTTTGCTGTTGCTGAGTTAACATAACCTGACAAAAGCAACTTAAGGGGAAAAGCCCTTATTTCAGACTAGAGTTCAAGGCACAGTCCAGCATAGCAGGGAAGTCAAGACAGGAGGAGCTTAAAGCAGTTGATCACATTATGTCCGTAGTCATAAGACAGCAGAGGATGGTGCGCATGCTAGGACTCAGCTTCCTCTCTCTATTTTACGTGTTTCTGCATCTAAGGAATGTTCCACCTACAAGTAATATGGAGCGTCCCACATCCATTGACTTAAGCAAAAAAAATATCTCTTAGACATTCCCAGAGTGTGACCTTAATCTAGATAGTACCTTACATTTGTGACCCAAGGGCTGTCCCCTAGATATCAAGTTGACAACTAATACTAAGGATCACACCATGTAATTCCATCAGCTTGAGTTGGATTCTTAAAACCCATATAAAAGTGGAGAGAACTGCCTCCACAGAGCTGTCCTCTGACTTCCATGTGTGCAATGGCATGTGTGTTCACCAACTACTATCATTCTACTAAATAGATTAAACTGATTCATGATAACTTGTTGTTCTAGACAAATATTGGTACATCTCTCAACTCTCACCAGAGAAGGTTCTTTTTGTAGAGATATTAACACATAGACCCACAATTAGCAACCATGCAGAGAAGAAGAGACTGAGGACTATTCAGCACTATGCAGGCATCTATATTGCACCCTTTCATTCTAAGGATCAGGGATCATTGTAGAAGAAGGTACCAGAATATGGTAAGAGCCAGAAATGGAAGATGAATAGAAGGAAACAGTATTGTCTGGACAACAGAAGGTAGTTGCACATATGAACACATATCACCTAGGAGAGCATGCGTAAGGGCTGTTTCAGACAGGGGTCCAGCATGAATTTTGGATGTAGGCAGAAAACCCCAGCCACAGCCAATGGATGTTGGTAATTAATAGATACTGGTAGAAGGAGAGTCAGTTCTACTTGTTAATGTAATGCCCAGTAGGTTGACCAGACTCCAAGAGCTAGAATCACACAGAAGAACACCTAAGAAACACAGATTTGATTCTATAGGCCTCTTTATAAAAAGAGAACACAGTGGAACAGGAAGCAGAGAGACTACTAATGCATGTCTCAACTCTCACCAGAGAAAGCACCTCATAAAAGATAATAATAGAGGACACGATGTCAGGAGGGGAGGGGTGTACTAAGTTCGTGGTAAAGAGTGAGTAAACAATCTGAATATGATCATAATACATGCTATCAAAAATTTTAATCAGAGTTATTGGTCAGGGTAGTCCACGAGACTCCCAAACTAACACTGGTTATTGCCACAGCCCTTGATTACCTACCAGAACTTGAAAATAAGATCCTAGTACTGAAGACAGAACATAATTTGGACACAAGACTTGAAGCAATGAACCTGGAACTGAAATGGAAGCCTCCTCCCCAAATACACATGGCTGGAAAGGTCATAGATCCTAAAGAAAACCCTACCTCTGTCATATCCCTAGACAAATGTGATTTTTTATTGTATGCTAAGTACGGATCCTTATATTTACAGACAAGTGTACCATACAACACTCATCGAAGAAGCTTCTTTTTGCAGGAGATGGAGAATATTACAGAGTTCCACAACTGGTTACACATGGAGAGTGTCTGAGAGATACTAAGCCTTAAGTGACACATCTACAATGGAACCTCTACACCTAAGGCTCATGGAGCATAGCAGAACAGGAAGTATAGAGAATACTAGTACCTCTCTCAACTCTCACCAGAGAAACTTCCTCATGCAACAAAGTGTGATACACACAGAATGTCACAAGTGCCCAAAATGTAGTGTATAAGACACTACAGAGTGCATGTCCCTGGTTAGGATTCCTATGTTAAACTTCATCCACCCAATGCTCATGAACCATTGTGGAAGAGGGACTGAAAAAGATTCTAAGAGCCAGGGATGGTACATGATGAACGTTTCAGGCCTCTGGGAACTTGTTCATATATTCTTACAGCAATAGTGACAGCATGCACAAGACCCATGCAAAATCATCAGACAAAAACCCAGCATAGAACCGGGGAAATGGGCAGCAGGCCCAAACCTTAGCCAAGGGAGTATTGGTACCTTATTACTTCTGGGTGAGGGACAGTTGATTTCCATTAACGGAGTGACTCTAGACAGGCTGATTAGACACCAATGGATGAACCTGCACTGAGTACAAACTTGACTTGAGAGGCCTTAGCATACATGACATGAAATCTGGTGGGGTGGATGATGGGAGGTGAGGATGGGGAGGAACGCTAAATATGATTAAGATATATTGTATTCAATGCACAAAAATTCAATAAAAATATACTTTGAGAAATAAATTTTTGGATCCATAAAAAATTTTTTTTGATCTTTTTGGGAAAAGGTCTCCCTATAGCTCCAGCTGGTCTTGAACTCACTACATATATCAGGCTGGCCTTGAACTCACAGAGATCCACCTGCATCTGCCTCTTGAGTGCTGGGTCTAAAGGCTTGTGCTATCATGCCCAGCTGGATCAATAAAAATATTTCCAAAAAAAATTCATATAGGAACACCATTTTCCAATGTTAGCTTTCCAATATTTATCCTAAAACCTGCTCATATTCTTGTTAATTAATTTCAAAACTTCCTAACACATGCATTGATCTCCCCAATCCATTCAGTCCTCCTTTGTGATGAGCCTGTAATTCATTTGTAGCTTAAGAACTGATTTGAGATATTTTGTATGAAATACACAAAAATTCAATAAAAAACAAATTAAGAAAAAAAAACTGATTCTTTGCTAGAATGTGGGAAGGGGCCTGGGTCACATATGAAACAATATGACTATGTATTCCATTCCCTCTTCTACAAAAACTGGTTCAAGAGCTGGTCATACAACTGAAGCCAGAGCTAGTAAAGCCAAGCACAAGAAATATTTATAATATTTTATTTTATTTTATATGTATGAGTATATTGTTTGCATGGGTGTAAGTGCACCTGCATTGTGCAATGTCATGGAAGTCAGAAGACGGTGCTGGATTCCCCTGGAACTTGAGTTATGGAAGGTTTTTAGCCAAACCCCAGGTGCTCTGCAAGAGCAATCAGTGTTCTTAACCACTGAGCCATCTCTCTAATTACAAGATATTTTTTATACAAATGCCTGTACATATAAGCTCCCTAATTCTCAGCTGTATAAGAGAGTCTATGTGTGGAATTCAGAAGTTTTAGTTACTCCAAGAGGTACTCATCTAAGAGAGAAGATGAGGAGGGCACTGCCAGGAGACAACAAGGAACCAGACCCTGCACCCAGATGGCATCAAGATCTTTGGTATTTTCAGTTTTGTAAACCAAGTCTTTCTCTCTGTTGCTCATATAAAGCTCTGCTACTTTACACAAATTCTAAATAACGTAAGAAAATTATTGTAAGCAAAGAAACTGAGGATCTTTCTTTGGAATCTGAACAAACCAGAACGAATCTAAAATATGGCTAAAAATGTAAGATATTGAATGAGTAGGGGCTAACTGATTATATTCTCTTTTACTCATGCCATCATTGTGAAGAACAGATTGGAAATTACAAGCAAAGCCCAAACATATAGCATACAGTAAGCACTGAGTTCTATTTCTGCTTCACTGTGCTCCTCTGAATAGAAGCATCATCATTGCCCAGAATTTACAAAAGTATTACTTAAGACAAATTGAATTTACTGTAAACTTTTCATATTAACACATCTTCCAGTTTCAAAATAATAAATGCATAGTGGTTCAAGAGTTTTGATAGGTAACTCTTCTTCAAGAGATGTTTTTGTTTAGTGAGGAACCTCTCTCCTCTTCTCCTCTTCATGCTTCTCATCCGGGGATGCTGGCTTCCTCAGGGAGGATACTGCAGTCATCCCTTGCCCAAACATTCATTCATACTGCCATGTTTATTACTAATGCTTAGTCTTAACACTCTGCATTTTTATCAAAGAGTAGATGAAGGGCTCACTTCGGTGTGTTCATTCATGTGAATATTTAGGAAGAATCTACTGGGTATAGGTTCTGTGTTAAGCTCAGCAGCTGTGTCCAAATACAAATAAAAAGTCATGGGCTGTGTTTTACCGAGCTTTGATTGCAGTGAGAAAGAAAAGTAATAATCAAATGTTCACAGAAACACACATAAATTGCAATTCTAGGGGCTGAAGAGATGACTTAAAGGTTAAGAACACTGGCTGCTATTGCAAAGAACCCAGGTTCAATTCCCAGCATACACATGGCAGCTACTACTGTCTATAAGTCTAGTTCTATGAGCTCTGACACCCTCTTCTGACCTCCATGGACACTGAAGGACATGGCTGCACCTACCTACATTCAGGCAATACACTCATACACATAAAATAAAAGACATTATCATCAACAACAACAACAACAAAAACTCAACTTGCAATTCTGACAAGTGCTGTACAGAAAATCCCATAGTAAGAAGCAAGTCAGTAAAACAGGGACCTTCTGGGAGGTGAGCCTCTCTGGGGATGTGAGAAGTGACTGATCTGAGACTCAGAGCACAGGTGAGAGAGGAGTATGTTTCAGACTGAGATAATAAATGCTGTAGTGAGAAAAACAATGCATTGCTCATGGTGAGACTTCTCACAGAAAACAACAGAGTGCCACATTACAGTGAAGATTGTGAGGAAACCACTTTGCTCATCCAATCACAATATGCTTTAGGAGTACATACACAGTAGGGCAGCACATGGGACCCATGCTAGATTATTTAGCTATATATCTAAGTCAGAAAATGCACTTTATCAGTAAAAAACACTTTTGGTTAGTGAACAGTATGTTTTAAGCCCTATCTGTCTTTTTTGTTTAAAACAACAATGCATGCTAGTCTCACTTCAAATCTTTGTAGTTATAATCTAGAAATCTACATTTTTAACTATTTCCAAGGTGACTCCTAGACACACTACAAATCAAGAGCTACTGATTATAGGAGCACTACTCCCTGAAGGATTCTATCTGTTCTACTCTTTGAAAATAATTCAAATAAGTCAATCTATCCTGAAATGGAAGATAAGTTCCATATAATAAAATGTTTAAGTAGTACAAATAAATTGAATGCTTTTCAAGCATAAATTACATGACCTACACAAACATATAACTTTTCAAAATACCATTTCATAAATATAAATCCAAGTACTTGAAGAAGGATACAGATGTAAAGAAGATTTGTACATAGGAATCTCCATCTGTCTTAAGATAGTTAAAAGCACAAAATGAAAAGCAAATTCTGTTTGGTATAGATGTACAGTTTAGCTCTCTTTTTTGTCCTATTTTGCATCTCTACATTTAGGATACTAAGTATTTGGACATGATAATGAACATGAGATCACAGAGGAAGGGATTTTTTTCCCTTTGAACTCCTTATATAGTCCTTAAAAAATAGGCATTGCTTTGGATCAGATACCCATTATCAATTTGGACAGAAAGTGTCTGAACCACTATTATCTGCAAATGATTCATGAGTGCAGGTATTTTGTTACCTGAGGATTTTAGAGAAACCATAAATATAAGAAAAGACAGAGGCTGGAATTCATAAAGGGCCTTGAGAAATTTCTGGGATAGAAAATTATGTCCAATCTGAAAAAAAAAAATGTAATTTCTCAAATCTAACTCACCTGGTTCAGACTTTCACCAGAGGGTCTATTTCTTATTTCTTAACTATTTTGCATGTTGGTTCCTTAATTCCACAACTGGAAACACAAAATCTTACAAGCAGACAGAAACTTGCTTAATTGTGAAAGCTTTCTTTACATAAATAAGAAACATTGACGATGTAAAATTAACAACAAAAAAAATCAAACAACATAAAACCCATCAAGCTATGAAAACAGCATACTTGCACAAAGCTCACAAAGCCATGATTCAACATGTAATGTAGTATTACTACATTTAGAAATACTAATACTCTTTCTACATTTAAAGATTTAAAACATAGAATAAAATACTTTATAACATGCACATGCTTACACATTTTTGACATATGGTATGTGAGCTAATACAAAATCTTTAAGTATTCTTCATTCTAAGAACTCTCAAAAAATAAAGCAACCTCCTCTCATTTTAGAATAAGCTATATTTTTCTGCTTTGAGCTTTACTGCCTTACATCAAATACATGGCTATTTGATTAATTTATTTACAGAAAAATAAATATATTTCTCTAACATTTATAAAATTAACCATGTGTATTAAATCATTGAAAATTTTAGGACTTATTTTTCTTTCAGCAATTCTTCGAGAAAAAAATACTCACCTCCCTTTACATCATGAAGATTTTTGTTGTTGTGAATCTTTATGTAAGGAAACTTGCTAAAATGCAAATAGTCCCAAAGAGGCAGTGACTTAAAACTCATCAGTTATTTAATCTCAGTTTAGACAGGCCTGTCATAATCAACCTAGAGAAGGCCTTGTCTACAAAAGGACTAGTTAGTGAAGGAAAGTTGGGTTCATCAACAGGAACAAGGAGGACCCAGGATAAGCAGGGCTCCTGAAGTATAAGGGGTGGGGCCTGCAGAGGTGGAGTGCCCTGGACAAGGGAAGCACCACTCATGCCAATGTGACCAGGACCAACCAGGTTAAAAGACAATTTTTCTTCCATGGGAAGAATAGCTGCCCCAAACATTGAGCATTTTGAGATGCTAGCAGCAGACTGGACAAGGTCTGTACTGTCTACAAAACTGTTATCTTAAACAGCAGGCAACTGTCCATGACACTAATCATCTTCACTGAAACACTCTAAAAGTGTACACATCCCTGAAACGGGTGCAAAATTTCTAATGCAGTGTACAAATTTTAGTCCTTTTTATCTTTCATCCTTGGAGATATAAGTTGTACAACATGAGATAATGACATTTATGAGGTTTCTGGGGGTTAAAGTCAGTCTTTCACAGTTCCAAACAGGTGTCCGAGTTTTCAGTTCAATTTTCCTAACTGCTAACTTGTTAATACATTGTGATGGGACTGGTTGCTTGTGACAAGGTATTTTTGTCAGACTTGTTTTACAATGAGTTCATGAGAGGCAGGAAATTATTCCAAACTGCTGAAATGGTCGTGTCATTTCATCCAGAGACCTTTTCAGAAACTGAGGGTGGAAGAATCAGATGCAGACAGAGAAAATGACTTTTTCACATTTTAACCATAATCAATCACTTTATTTCCTGAACAAATGGTGTTTGCCATCATTTCATTTAGTGAACTTTTTACAGAATAAGATCTCAAGGTGAAACAACTCATAGGAAT
>NW_008354281.1:4714091-4718563 GCF_000622305.1 Nannospalax galili
AATAAAGATGTTTTGTTTGGATTTTAAAGTAAACTGTTCTAAACCGTTTTAAACTTTGACTTAATATAGGGGAGTGTATTAGTTTGCTTCTCTATTGTGATAAAACATAGTGACCAAGGTAACTTATAGGAGGAAGAGTTTATTTAATCTTACAGATGTAAGAGTCCACAATGGTGACAAAGGTGGCTGGAGCAAAAAGCCAAGTAATCACAACTTCAAACAGGCAGAGGTAGCAGAGAGCAACTGTTTTAAACTTTGACTTAATATAGGGGAGTGTATTAGTTTGCTTCTCTATTGTGATAAAACATAGTGACCAAGGTAACTTATAGGAGGAAGAGTTTATTTAATCTTACAGATGTAAGAGTCCACAATGGTGACAAAGGTGGCTGGAGCAAAAAGCCAAGTAATCACAACTTCAAACAGGCAGAGGTAGCAGAGAGCAACTGGAAATCTGGCAAGACTTAAGAACTCTCCAAGCCCACCCCCAGTGACTTGCTTCCTCTAGCAAGGCCACATTTCCTAAAACCTCACAAAGCAGTGCCACAAACTGGGGATAAAATGTCCGAATACTTGGAGGGAGCCCATTCTCATTCAAATCACCAAGGGAATGAGAACCTTTGTTTAGCATCCTCCAGGGCCACCTAGTCAAACTGAGAAGCTATAGCCATTCTCTACTGTGGCTAGGGAGAGGCAGGGATAAGATTACATGTAGGTTCAGAACAGCTCAAGAGTAAATGGCAGAAAGCACGGTAGTAGTTGATGGGGGGCTGGTTAAATCTGTTATAGTTATTGCTTTGGGAGTAGGTGGAGGCATGTAGGATCCCTCACACGTGTGTGTGTGTGTGTGTGTGTGTGCATGCGTGTGTGCGTGTGTGTTTGTTGGGTCCAGATGACCACAAAATACAAGTGTCCAGAATAGCTAAGGAACAAATTTCTTAACTACATGAGTATGCATTACAGACTAAGCAGTCTCCTTATTATAAACATGCCCTATATGAAACATACATTTTTTGTGTGTTTTATCTTCTGCATAAGAATTTATAAATAATTCTCCATTAACTTATTGTAGCACTGGCAATCATATTCACAGAAAGAAAATCTATAAGATAGTTGAACCAACCATTTCTCTTTCTCACATAACTCCGTGATTAGAAGACATATAAAAAGTGAGAAGAGAAAAAAGGATAATGTGAAGTTCAGCCATCAAAAATGGCTTCATTAAGATCCTTAATGAAGCACATGGGAGCCATTTATTGACTCCTCAACTATTAAGATGGAACATTATTACTGCTTTAATAGTATTTCCATTTTCATTTAGGAAATAACTAATCAAGGGATCAATGTACCAAAGACTTTATTTTCTTTCCCTTGGGTCACTGCAAGTACATATTTTAAAACGTACAAAAAATGTAAGAGCAATTCCCTCTGGCACCATATCCCATGAACAATTTAAGGAAATAACAAGAAGGGCAAAGGGTCAATAGCTACAGAGCTCAGGATGGTTACGGAACAGATGAAACCCAGTGAGTGGGAAGGTTCTCTTTCTGGGAGAGGGAAGGGAGCCATTCTAGGTAGGGGAGGAAGCTTCCCAGGGAAGGAATGCAAAGTGCTTCCACCCTGACCTGCTGTCAACCTGTGAAACATTTCTATTTCTCAGACTTACTTAGAATGCAAACTACTGTTTTCCTGGTAGTTCTCACAGCTCTGCTCCTTTGAGGTACAGATGTGTAGCCACAGAACCCAATCAGATAACGCTTATTTACATATTTATAAAGTCTCCTGTAAAATCTCCTATCAATTGTTGCTGCTATATATAGGCCTTTCAAAGGATCTTGTGGGCCTGGCGCTCTACTGCACTGCTCCCTTCAGGAATCCTGATATATCACATAATGTGATTTCAATGTAAATGGGGCCCATCACACAATCACACCACTTCACAAACTCTTTTCTGCTGGGGTAGCTTAAATCTAAACACACTCAAGCAGTGCTGCACTGAAGCAAGATTTCTTCCACATTTAAAAAAAATTTTTTTTCGAAAAAAAAAAATCCAAAACCCCAACACAACAATGCCAGGGGAAAAATATCTGAACGTTTTCTGCAGAAAGATGGGCCGTCTCCAAATCCTTGTGCCCTATCAGACAAATTAAAGTAAATCAAGCATGAAATGAAGCCGAAGAGCCCCGAGATAAGGCTCCTTTAAGTCGTTTACAGATTAGGATAGAAGAGGTGCATCTGGTCTCTGGCAGTGAAGGAGGCCGGTTTCTCAGCTCACAATAGCAGCCTGTGTATAGGATTACCTTACCTTGTCACTGACAAGGGAGGAGACACATGCAAGATGTCTCTAACTAACTTCCTAATGTCCACCTTAGTTAAGGGCTCTTATTAAGTATTCGTTGTTGCAATGACAGAAATATATTTTTGATAAAATAAAACAATTCCTGCCTCCAGAAAAAAAAAAGTCCTCCAGGCTGATTTATGAACTGGTCAGAAGCAGATAAACTGGGGAGGCTGGGGGCTGGGGGCTGCTACCAGCAGATGAACTGGGGAGGCTGGGGGCTGGGGGCTGCTACCAGCAGATGAGCCTCTTCGCTTATCAGGCAGGATTCTGCTGCTAGAGACAGAAGCTGATAAGTCTCCAACAGGAATTAGTGACAGGGCCAGGAAACCTTGTTACTGGTTGGACTGGGGCTCTAGCAGCTGCCAAAAGGACCTCTCTTGTTATCAGATGGGATTTGGTTTCTGTGAACTGTGAAGTAGTCTCCAGAAAAAAACTGGATGCTCTCTCAAAATGCTCCATGATTCATGATTAAAATACAGGAGGAGATGGGTGTAAGGTTTTCTTGGAAGCATCTGGAATTCTGCCGCATCTCCCTGAAGACCTTGCTGTTCTTTGGCACTCTCGGCAGCCTGGAAACTCCCCTTTCTTTTCCTCCTTAACAAGTAACTTTTTCTTCTCCAGTAAATTTTATTTATACCTTGCTTCTACCTAAGGGTTTCCTTAGCTCCCCACCAAGACAGCTGAACCTACCATCAGTTTCACTGACTCTCAAGAGTCCTTCCAAATCCTGGTTTTGCATTAGTGTAGTGATGGAAGGAAGAGTTACTGTTTTATCCTCCCAGTCTTTGGTCACCTCATTCCCCAGGACTGATGGAGCCACTGGTGCTGTTGGTTGGACCATCTTTCTGAAATGTCATCAACTTGATAATGAGACTGACTCTGATTCTTCTAAGATACTGTGTATTACTCTTCCTCCAAGTACAAGTTATTTTGCAGGACTAAGTCATATGGGACTTGAGCTTAAAACGTGTTTTCACTTACATTCTCATATTTGAAATTCACAGGCAATACTCTGAGAGAAGGTAATACCACCAAAAAAATCATGGCAAATAAATTGAGGTATAACTGGAGTCATGCCTCATCCAAAATCATTTGGTTGAATGAATATGTAGTCTGTACTTATCATCCAAGCTCTGTTCCTTTCCTTTGTCTAAGACTGCCTAACCAGTTTCCACAGCTTGGGATCAGAGAACTCACAAGAAGATTTTCAGGTTGTTGTAGTAGGACAGACACGGGCATTTACCCCTCACCTGAGATCAATTTTTGGACAGCTTAGGATATAGACACTAGTAGTGGAAGATGTTTTCCTCTTAGACCACTCTACTCAAGATCTTTCCTTTAAAATATAAAATCATCGTATAACATTTGCTTGAATGCACTTTAAACTTGGATCTCAGTCTTGCCTTCAGGGACCTCTCTGCCCCCTCTCTAACTTTATAAAATAACCTTTCTATACTTTGCTTCAGAGGATCTACATCAACCTTGTTTTTAGCCCATTTGGTTTTCTTTCATTTCTGTATTTGAGTATCTATGTAAAATAAGTGAACAATTTTTTTTGTAAACTATGTTCCTTTTAAGTAAGTAAATATAACATATGTAATGTTTTTTAATAATATTTTCAAACAGGTATTTTTTTTTTTGGAGAGCATAGACAACGATGGTATCATTGAGTATCAGATAATGAAAAAGTGAAAATTCAAACTCTAAAATAATTTTTAAATGTTACATTTAAGTTTTCTTTTTTATGCTGAACTAGAAATTTTTGTCTTTAATGGAGAAAATAAAGTCAAATATTATACAACACTGGGGAAATAACTCCTAATATACCTAGTGTTTGTGTGAGTATAGATGAAAGTCTGATGAAAGCCATAAGTCTGAAACATTTAGGAAAATGTCTTTAATTATTTTCAGTGCAGTAGGTGGAGGATAATCCTTCCTTCACCACAGAATTGATATATTTACAAATCTGTGACCAAATGATGATATCTAGCCAGAGCCACTGCTTACTATTCCAGAAAAATAAACAATCTTAAATTATGCCAAAAAGTAAGAGATATGCTTTATTTCTCCATTTATTAATATTGTGAGAAGATGACATTTATTCATGATATTTAGAATGCTTCTTATGCTTGAC
>NW_008354281.1:4718610-4727861 GCF_000622305.1 Nannospalax galili
AGAGTTCAATATGATCTTCCTCTGTAAAATAGCTGTCAAATAGGAGCTGAAATATTCTTCATGCATTTTATGTCATATTTTACCACTATTATAATTTGAATCTTTAAAATTTCTTTATATGATAGGTATAAATGAGATTTATGGGGTAACATTTTACTGTCTTTTGTGTATAAATTGGCTATATATATCTTATTGATTACCTCTGATTAATCATTAGTTTTGAAATACTGTTTCAAGTACAGTAATAACATTTGAAGTTGAGAAGATATCTGAATCTTTCTTACATGATTTTTAGTAAAGCAATGCTGATTATTTTAGAAAAAATGAAAGTATGTAATGCTACAAGTTCATTTAATTGACATCATTACCTTTAGACATCAGAAAGTATGTATTAATATCCATTTGTGGTTTCAGAGCTATTTTCCTCCATGAGATAAACCTCTTCTAACACAAGTATTATGCTGAGTTTTCATCAACACGACAGAGCAGAGAAATAAACATATGAATGGAAAACACGCTCCAACCCAACCAAAAGCTGAAGCTCCTTAACTTTCTGCTACTGGATTATTTTTATAGTAGTGAAGAGCTGTCATCAGTACTATTAGTATAAACTGGGTACAGAGAACCCGCTGTGGATGCACCATGATTATAGAAAGTTTTCTGTCTCTTAACTATATTATTACATCTCTCCATTCTCACAACAGTATATCTTGAGAGTATTTATAATCACATTTCATCTGAAACTGAAAAATTTGAGCCTCAGTGAGCTCAAATGAGGTTCAAGAGTGAGAATTCATAGCCAGATCTGCACAGTTCCTAAATTCTGCATTTTTCTGTGGGCCTTGCTATTTGGGCCATTTCATACACATAAATTAGACTGATATTTTTACAAGTAGTCAAAGATGTTTCAGAGCAATCATTGATAGACAGTGGTTATTACCAGTCATACTTTCCGTTTTTAGAATTATAAGTACAAATTATCTAGTTCACCAGTTAAAATATACCATCCCACAATAATTTATGGGAAATAGACTTAGGCATTATAAATTTGTTTTCTGTTAATTTTTCTCTTCCAAAGGAAGCCAAACAAGGCTAATAAAGACTCAATAAAGTTGTTAACACAGACATTAAAAAGATCTATTTCTAACTAACTAGAGTCTTTAAGATGATGTTTGGGTAAATTCAATATAGATAAGACAGTTCGTACGCTGAGGCTACACAGTGAAGACATTTGCTAACTTCACACTGTCACACAGCCTTTAAGCTGACTGTTATTTCAACATTTGTTGAATTTAAAGTGTTTTAACTCTGGCCAGGAATGGAAACTATCTCACAGATCATACCAAAAGGCACTATGGCCCTGCTTTGGTTAATAACATTCAATTTAAGACATCTCTATGTTCCAATGCCATCACTTCTGTGACTTCGCTTTGAAGAGTGTCTTAAATGCAGGAAGTGTAATTTTTCCACACGTCACTAGGAAGTTCCAAATTATACAAGGGAAATGGAGCCAAAGTCAGTCTATTTGTTAATAGTGATGGCAGTATTTGTATATCTTAAAACTTTGTCCACATCTCCTTTTTTTTTTTCTTTTTTTTTTTTTTTTACCTCCAGCTGTCCTGGAACTCACTATGTAGACCAGGCTGGCCTTGAATTCACAAAGGGTAAAATTTTTTGGTGGCTGCTTATCAACTCCCAGTCAACCGTATTCACTAAGCAATCTTGTGTTCCCCTAGACTAAATAAAGACGAGATGATAATATCCTCTTCTGTCTTCCTGCCTGCAATTAAGAGGGATGAAATGGGCAGTGTTCTTGGCAGCTGTTCTCAGGGAGTTGTGGAAGAAAAATGTCTAAGAGCCACTCCCTTGGATTTAATCCTAGGGGAGTTATCTCTAAGAAAGCCTTGCTTGCTCATTACTTCTTGAAAATCTACAGAATACCAATAGTTTTCAAAATAAAGGCAGCTTCAACCAACATCCTGCAAGGGAATGTTATTCATAAAATCATGGGATCTAAATGTGTCCACAAACAGAATGAACACCCAGCAGAGACTGCCTTGATTAACAAACCTCAGAGCTCAACTACTGTGAACCAAGGAATCAAGTTCATCATTTAAGCACTTCACATTGTTTTCCACAGCATTGCTAATGTGGGTTCTAACAAAAACATCATCCCTTCTCTACTGTGTGCCTTTTCTACTCAACTAGTTATATAGGAGGCATTACAAAAGTGAATAAATAGAATCATTCTTGAAGGAAGCTTGTCATTATTATGCAGAATTGTGGGTTAATAACCATTACTTTTTATTATGTCCCCTCTGCAAATGAAGAGTAAGTTAAGCTTTATGGCCACTCCTGGTATTTCATTAGGTAATTCATTAATATTATCACATGACCCTGTGTGTAAGAGATCCAAGTATGGCTCACTGATATCTTGGAGTTTGTCCCCAATGTGTAGCGAGCCAGGCAAGCTTTTTGTGCTATCTTTTATCTGTCTCATTCCCATGGCCTTTATCTTGTTTTTCTCCATAGACTATTTTCCTCAAATGTCAAAATTGTTTGGAATTTTTTTCTTATCTTCAAGTTAAGAATTTTATTATTGCTCACCATCTGTAAAATAAATGTTCTCAAATCTATGATTTGGGTCAGGATAAAGGTGCTTTATTCAGTTATTTCTGGATCACTTTATATCAACTCTCCCTCCTGCTTAATAATGAAGCTCTCTTCTACCTTCTCACTGCTCCCTTCTCGCATTTTCTACATAACTAAAAAAAGTAATTAATGACCAGGCTTGGTGGTCTATGCCTCAAATTCCAGCAGTCAGGAGGCTGAGGCAGGAGAATTACAAGTTGAAGGCCAGACTGGAGTAAATAGCAAGATGCTGTTGAAAAAAGCAAAAAGAAGAAAAGGTATTTTCAGGAGTCTATCTGAATAACAGTATTTACCCAATACTACTTAGAACACTTATGAGTGACTAATAATTAGTAAAACTGATAGCTTCTAGTGCCTGTTACTTGTTGCCCATTCCCCAATTGTCACCTTTGAGATATACCCACAAGACCCAAGATGCTGCTAGATACTTCTCTGAACTTGGGCTTTCGTTTTGTGATAAGCAGGATTTGGCTGATCAATATGCTTCTGTGCCAGCTGAATTCCATCTTCATCAAAGGAAACCTAGCTGGTCGTATTAATGATACCAAGCTGCTCATCAGTCAATCGACATGGCCCTGTGGATGAAGACTCATGGCTGATAATCAGCCCTGGAGTATGAAGCCACAGGCCACTGTGCACTCACCTAACCAAAGTATGGCCTAGACGATATCTCCTTGGTTGTTGATGAGAATGTCATGTGGAGAGGACTCAAAAGCGTTACTGAAGTCTGGGTAGATTACATCTATTACTTTGCCCTTATCTACATGGCCTGTCACTCTATCATAGAAGGAAATTAAATTGGCCTGGCACAATTTGCTCTTCACAAAACCATGTTGGTTGCTACCCACTAACTTTTGCTCTTCTAGATGATTGCAAATTGATTGTTTGATGATTTGCTCTAGTATCTACCTTGGTATCAAAGTTAAGCTGACTGCTCTATAATTACCAGAATCGTCCTTTCTTCTTCTTTCCTTTTTTAGGGGGATAGTCACTACTTTTCCTATAAATCGTGACTTTTATTCCTGTCTTCTTTGTGTTCTTCCATATACTAATTAGTTAATATTCTGATTTCGAACCTCAATATATTTAACATATAGTTTCTACATTTTTCATCTATTTTAATAAATTTATCTTCTTCTCTAGTCCAATTTAATTTTTCATGTTTTCAAAATGGGTACAAATAATTCTATTATATCACATGTAATGGTCCAGTAATTCAAGTAATAAAACAAAATCTTGTTCTCACAAGGACTCTAACACCACCTACCAGTCTTTATGCATCACTGATTCACTTTTGTGAAACCTTCTTACTTTAAAGCTAAACAATTAATTTGTCTGCCCTTTATGGTTGTTATCTATCTTTACCTAA
The DNA here is from genome assembly GCF_000622305.1 of Nannospalax galili. NCBI lineage: Eukaryota > Metazoa > Chordata > Mammalia > Rodentia > Spalacidae > Nannospalax > Nannospalax galili. Next base: position 4,722,632 of record NW_008354281.1, read on the forward strand.
ATATTTACTGCCTGTCATGTGATCCTTTACATTCTTAACTTAAATAAAATGAATATTTATTTTTAATACAGTAAATTTTGATGTACAGTGCCATACATAGTGATTAATTAGAAAAAAGTAAAGAATAAATGCCAGATATCTTTTGAATTAAAACCATGCATTCTTAACTGCACCTTCTTAATGTTTGAAAATTCCAAATTTCTTTAAAATAAAATGCTAGTGCTTTTTAAATTTCTTGAAAAGTTGCTTCAGAAAGGGAGCAAATTTAAAAAGCACTAACCATTGGGAACTGTTTGAACTGTTCCAGTGACAGTAAATATCACAGTTGTCTTTCAAGTCCAGATGTGATCATTTGTCAGTAGATCACTTTCTCTTAAATTTCTTTTGATAGTTTTCTTCAAAGTACTCCAGAAGTAAACACAAGCTTAAATGTCCCTTAAAGTGAAATCTTCATTTCTTTTCCATTTCATCGCCCTTCATACTTCATTAAAGGTATTAGAATAATATCTACATATATATTTACCCTAGTTTCTGCATCGAGTCTCCACATTGTAATTTCAATAAGGATTTTAAAGAAATCACAAATCATAAAGTCTGTAAAGTTTTGTAAAACAGAAATAACTGCCCAGATAAGCAAGTCCATGTGTATATGCAATATTTAGAGATTATAATTTTCTTTTTACTGTAAATAATTTGAGCTAATGTATATATTTAGGTAATAAAGCACACATTATCACTTCTTGAAACTTAAAGTTCTGTCTCTTACTTCGTATTATATTCAGGAAAATTTTGTTTCGGTTGTTTACTTTCAATAGCTGTCATAATTTTTCAGCAACGAAAAATGTTATTATTCTTGGAAAAAAATTATGTGATGTACAATGTGGACCAGGACCAGAAATGGACAGGACAACTCATCTAGTTGTAAATATAAAAGTGACATGTTCTTATATTATTTAGAATAATTTCTTAAGAATTTAGTTCATATTGATGTCTAGCTAGTATATGTCTATCATTGAATTTAAGCAGGACACTCCATATCTTAGGCTTAATAAGAATATTCTATCAATAATTTCTGAACTCATATATTTCTTGTGCTGATATCTAGCATGCTATTCAACAAGCTAAATAATATGCTATCTATTAGGTTCAGAAAGGGCAATATAAGGAGAAATCACTAAATTATCACAATTATAAACACATAGTATAATAAATGTTTTGAATATAGAGACAGTGAACAGAAGACAATTTGTGAAAAATTGGAATGTAAAGGTCTTAGACAAATCATCGCATGCATTCTTTTCTGCAATAATGGAAACAATGGCCATTTCACCAAAATGCATAATAAATATACCCGAGACTATTTAGTATCCTGGAATTACAAATGATTACATTTTCTACCCAATTTGCAAAATTTCCATGTAAAACTCCCTGCCTGATCACTGTGCAGCTTGACTCCGCCTCTGTGACTCCCTCAACCTTTGTAATCTCTCCTGCTGAGCCCTGGTCTAGCTCCACCAGCCAATGCTTCGTGCTTCCTCTCTCTTTTACATATTTTTATTTGTATTTTTTAAAATGTATTTAATAGCCACATAGTTAGTAGCAGCATTTCATTACAACAGCATTGACATAGTCAATAACAGTTTCCAGAGTAAAGATGCATCTCTTTCAAAATTGGCTGTGATTTTTAGGTTCTCAGTTTTGAATTATTACAGTTATACATTATTATACTCAGTATAAACCCTATAAGGCATAACATTGAATGAGGTTTTAACCTTTAGAAAAGATCTCCATTTAATTTTAAAATATACTGATTCATACGGAAAAACACAATTTTAATGCAACTAACAGATGTTTGCACATGCGTCTCTAATTGCTATACATCTGATTATTGCTAGTGTTTCCTCTCTTTAGACCTGTTACATTTTGTAAAAAGTCTGGGGTCCATTCTGAACCAACTAGGTGAAGCTGAAAATATGGCAGTTGAAGTAGATTGGGAAAGTGTAAAAAAAAAAAAGGGGTGCTTCAGTATAAAACTTAAGTTTGTGTAGTATGTATGGAATATGAAAAAGAAAAATAAAAGTGTGGGAGGTGGAAACACCCAGGGAATCCGATCATAGAATCTGTCCTCCATCTGTGAAGTTCTCAGTCTCCTTTCTTTCACCAGAAGATGCATTTTATTCCAGCTTATTATGCCCACTGCTTGAATTTCCACCAACAAGTTCAATGTGCAGACCTGACATTATCTTTGCAAAAGTAAATCTTCCCGGGTTGTATTAATTATTTCTTCTTTTACCTTTTTTCTTCCTGGAATCTTGCAGAGATGCTTTACCATGAAGTCACACTATCTAAACTCTGTTAGAAAAGGCATTAGGTGACATCTGTGCAACAGGCAGTTCTGGGAGCAAGAGAGAAGAACTATGACAGGGAAACCCAGTAGAGAGGAAGAAAGACAAGAAAAGGAGTCCTAGAGCATATTATTTCTATTTTAAACCTTCCCAGGAGTTGGCTGTATGCTCACAAATGGGGAAGTCCCTCTTTTCCTAAACTTTTCTGTTCAAAACTTCCCATCTTAATACATGGCTGAGTACTGGAAGGATTCAGAAATTACATTGCATACCTATTATTATACATCAACTACCGTTCCCTAGGAATTAGATAGTCCAGGGCTCACTTCAGCGGCTTCTTTTTACTTGTACATCAACTTCAAAATAGTTCGCAAAGTATGCAAAGCACTTATCCATTCCCCTGTCCACCCTACACCACCAGAACTAACTGTATAGCCTTTCAAACACATGCATTTCACAGTGAAGTCAAACACACTAGGACAGAGAAAGATTCAAGAGAAGAATACCAATAGGAAATAGGAGGTGGTAGGCAAAAGTGGTATCTACAAGGCATAGGGGACACTAGGTGTTTAGCTTGGGAAAAGGAACCGTGGCAAAAGCTTTGATTGAAGGGGGGCAGCTGGATTGGAGGAAATTCGCAAAATTCAGGTTTAGGTATGTTGAGTTTGAGATGATTAGGAGTTTGCTTTCTCAGCAGTTGCACATGGGGTCTGAGCTAAAGTTCTGTTTTTGGAAGTCACTGTCCTGGTGCCAACCTAGATATGCATAAAGTCACCAGAACGCATGAGCAGGATAGGGAGAAGCTTAGAAGGAAGACTTGGGCACATCAATGTTAAGAGAAGGACAACCAGAACAAGATGAAGATAGTCAAATGATCAGGTAAGTAAAGGAACATAGTGGCTCTTGGGTTTAACAGACAAGATAATTCAGAAAATTGAGCTTTGTTACCATAGCAGAGGGATAAATAGAAGAAATCTGGAGAAAAAATAAGCAGATAATTTATAGAAGGGTTGGCACAGATATAAAGAGGCAAAGGCTATAACTACAGGCAATGTAAGGTATAAATCAGTAGAGAGATGAAGTGTCCACTGATAGAACTGATTGTGGGTGATGTATTGGCTATAGAAGGTGGCAGCATACCAGACCACCGTGGGGGTGCCAAGTGGAAGTTGAGACCAAAGTGGGGGGCTTTGGTAAGTCCTCGCTATACTCCTTATGTGTCTGTCACAACCTTGGTATGATGTTCTCAGCTGATAAGGCAGGTGGAAGAAAAGAATTATTACTCTTATCTCTTCCAATGTGTGTTCTGACTATGACGTAATATTTTCCAAGAATCTCTCAAGGCTTCATCATCTCTTCATCATTTCTCCCAGGCTTTAATCTGAAAACAACTGTCACTTTTAAGTAATCTACTTTCCCTAAAGAGTCATGCTTTCCATGTCCCATTGTTAGATAGCCTCACACTAAGCAGTACCTCTAAGAATCATTTTTCTCTGTACACAAAAAAGCTGCTAAGTTAAATTAATAGGTGCTCAAAAGAAGTCCAGAAACTCATATGAGATGAGAGTACTCGCCGGGAAGTTTGAGGACCAACATTTTTTCTAGAAGAACAAACATAATTATCAATGGAAGTCTTCATTGGGGATTTCCAAACAAGAGAGACTTAAGTACATCTAACTTCTTTGGGCACATTTTACTCCTACCACACTACCATTTTATTTATTTCAACTAAAAATACACAAAATTGCTAAAAATATGTGAAAGTCAGGTGTGGTGGTGCATGCCTTTAATCCCAGCACTCGGGAGAGAGAGGCAGGCAATATCTCTGTGAGTTAAAGGCCGGCCTGGTCTACATTTTAAGTTCCAGGCCAGCTGGGGCTACAGGGAGATCCTGTCTCAAGAACAACAACAACAACAAAAAAAAACCTATAAAAATTTGGAAGCAAATCCACCGTGCATCCCCAAGTATGACAACTGTATAGCACTGATTATTATGTATCTATATATTATATTTTATTTTTCAGTGTAATATAAGTAACATTTAAAAATAAGACATCTGTAAAAATTCTCATTTATATTTATTAATTTCATAACAGAAGTTACCTAATTATAATCACTACTATCTAATTACAAGCATTGCTAATCAGAATCATTTAATGAAGGTTTATCATGTGACAGAAATTTTATATGTACTTTTATTATTCCAACAACTCTCTTCAATAAATACAATTACTGTTTTGGGCTGAACAAGCCATAAACAAATAATAAGATCTCATAATATTTATTTACTCTGATGTTACTGATATATTCTTTACCATTGTTGCACTCGGTACTTTGCTGATCTTCATGTGTTGGGATATGTTTCCTATACATACTATTCTTCCAAATGGAATATATGCTGTTTCTTCTAATCAAGAGACAAAAATGTAGAAGAGTTCTGCATAAGATAAATTTTTTTCCAGGTTCATTTGCTTTAGAAAATTCAACACTATTTTTCCTGTGCTTCAGAAAATCTTGGGATTGTAGCAACACCTGCCTTTAGTGGAGTTTAAGTACAATGTACTGTCAAGAATGTTTAAATAAACATGTAATCAACATACAGATGATCTATATTTTTATGGAGGCTCTATATTTTTTAAAAGCCTAACAAAAGATGCATTTGTAGATACCACTGTTTTAATTTTAATTATTTTCTAATATAGAGCTTATAGGGACACATTCAAATAGCAAACATATTTGATTTTCTTTGTTTCAACTGTGTTTGTTAAATTGACTTATACCTTCCATAATGATTATTGCTAGTGTTTGGAGGCTTTGAAAGAGTTGCAGCTAACATAATAATTATTTATACAGAAGAAATGTCAATGAGTCTAACAAAAATTGAA
>NW_008354281.1:4728144-4752352 GCF_000622305.1 Nannospalax galili
TCTTTTTTTTTTCAAGGTAGATAGAAGGAAACAAATTTGCTCTTCAATCTTGTCTTTCTGGTACTGAGAGTTAAGGGGGAAAAAATGGAAATCTTAAAAAATTATTTAGTTGTAAATAACCCAACTTCACGTTTGAAACATACAGCTTTTCTTTCTTCACCATTAATTACAAACAAATTCATCTTTCTTTTGTGAAGTCTGAAGTTTGTTGTTATTATTGTTAGATGAGTTACATTCAAACTCCAACAACAAAAAAAGGAGGGAGTCAACATTGAAATTCATCTCACAGTCCAGAATTTACTTAACGGCCAGCCTGTGCATTGTGATAAACGGAATGATGATCCGGCAACATGTCTTTATCCATGGTTTGCTTTAATTAACGCTGGCTTGTTTGTTGAAAAGATGATTAATATGCCAATGAAATTGCATAATTGAATACCACAACACTGGCACAATCAGAAAGACACATGCAGTTTTTTTGATTAACATTTATTATTATTATTATTGTGCTTTTTAAATGTACTCTTCTCACTATGAAATGATGAGGTCTTTGACTAAGAGGTGAAAGGAAACAGGCTGAGGCAGGATACTCCAAGAGAAGGAGTAAAATACAAGGTGGAATAATCAGAATAAAGCAGGCCTTCAGTTCAAATGGTCTCAGACTTTCAAAATGCAGATAATCTGCAAGTAAAGACGATTTGCCATCCCAGACCCAAAGAGAGCTATTCTGGGTGATGGCAGAGAAATAAAAAGTAAAACATCTCTAAACCATGAGAGTTTTATGAGTTCAAGAATGATAATTAGAGTTTATAGATATTTTGACCTTTTAAATATATCATTTTATTCTGATATTAAAATTTTAGATGTATATGTTAAAATATGATCTTTTGAAACCCTATTTCTTGGCCAATTATATATCAGAAAATGCTTTCAGTAAATAATCTTAAGAAATCTATGCATTTTTACCTTTCAAACTAAATTTTCCATTTCATTTTTCCTATATTCAGTTAAGTAAGTACTTTTTCCCTTGCAATGTCCGTGGGCTTGGCTCTATATTCTATATTTAACACTGTATTTGCCTTCAAATTGCTCACTTTAAGCATATTTTAAATTCTATAGAAAAAAATGGATTCTACCTTCTGAATTAGCTTGGTACCACTTGTTTGAAATGAAAACTGATAGTCAAGATGTGCAAGATGTATGTACACACTGTTACTCACACACTTGAAGGTTGAGATGAGAGTTTTGGTCTGACTGCTAGTCCTCTCCCCGCCAAAAGAAAAATACAGCATTTCCTAGAGTGTTTCAGTGGTTCAGAGCTGCCCTTGACACAGAAATAACTCCAATCAGTGATTCTCTAGGAGTAAAATGGTTGGTTTGCCAAAACTCTGTATAGGAACGATAACATTTCAGTAAAAGTGAAAATGAATTCAAACTGAAAAAGAAGACATTTAACAAAATTTTGAAGTTGCTAGGAAGTCATAATCTTTAATATTCTAGTTTTTTTTTAATTTTTTTTGAGGGGTGTCTTTTTGTGACAGGGTCTCCCTGTAGCCCCAGCTGTCCTGGAACTCACTATGTAGACAGGCTAGCCTTGAACTCACAGAGATCCACCTCCCTCTGCCTCCTGAGTGCTCGGATTAAAGGCCTGCACCACCACAGCTGATTATTTTTTAGAAAATGTACAGACTTTTTGACCTAGCATTTTATTTCTAAGAATTTATCCTAAAGATAGACAGTCTTGTGTCTTTTTGTGACAGGGTCTCCCTGTAGCCCCAGCTGTCCTGGAACTCACTATGTAGACCAGAGGCTGGACTAATGCACAGAGATCTGCCTGCTTTTGCCTCCCAAGTGCTGGGATTAAAGGCGTGTGAAACCACACCCGGCTAATATTCTACTTTTAAGAGCTATACAAAAACCAGATGAGATAATTAATTGTTAGTGTCCTTTGTAAAAACATCTTTAGATGCTTGGCTTGCACTGAAAACGTCTGTAAGAATGTGACTCTGGAATCGGAAGCGCACAGAGATCTGCCTGCTTTTGCCTCCCAAGTGCTGGGATTAAAGGCGTGTGAAACCACACCCGGCTAATATTCTACTTTTAAGAGCTATACAAAAACCAGATGAGATAATTAATTGTTAGTGTCCTTTGTAAAAACATCTTTAGATGCTTGGCTTGCACTGAAAACGTCTGTAAGAATGTGACTCTGGAATCGGAAGCTTGATGATTTTTCAGTAAGAGTGAGAAGACAGTTCTTAAAATGCAACTTTTGTTATAACCGATAATAAAGTTCTATCATCTTACTGACAGCATTATTTAGTAAAGTTTCTTCTTCATAGCGAATATTCACCACGGAATTTAGTCCTTACTGGTGGAGCTGTGGCCTCGGGCACCACATCCATGCTCTGTGTCCCGCCAGCCTGTGTCCTCTCCATTCTAGACCCATTTTCAGTGTCTTATAAAAATGGACCTCATTGCATTGTACTGTGGTGGGTAAAATAAATTAAAAAAAAAATACTTCTCTTCGGAAAACTTATGAATCCTGCAGTTAACTTTGACATAAATGCTAAAGTGATATTGAAACACTGTTAAAAAGCAGGAAATGAGGTTTCCAATGGAGAATGAAGTTTATAACAACCCACAACGGACCAGGGAAGGTAAAGCCTTCCTTAAGAGACAATGTGTCCAATCAAGGAAGACACACATAGGTCTGTGCTTTGCTCCTCCAATTCTCTGCCTGAGAGTTTCTTAACCTCTCAGTCTATGGTACTTCCATTGTAAATTGGAAATCCTGGCACTCAAACTATGGCAGAAAACTTTTAATCCCATTATTTGTCCATATCTATCTTGCAAATATCAGCATCCCTGTTTTTCAATAAGGTACATGATTACCTAAAATAAATACAAATTTTCCAACCTCCCCTCCTGATGAGAGTGGCCATGCAAGGAAAGTTCTTTAAAGGAGCTCAAGAGGATTTGATGTGTAATTTTAAGGGAACTTTGTAAAAGGAAAAGGAGACCCACACTTTGCTTTTGCCTTCTTATTGGCTGGAAGCAGAAGTGATGACCAGGGTCTGAGCAGTCATAGTGGTCCTTGAGATGGTAATGAAAGGTTGGTGGTACAACAACAAAATGAATGAAGTTGAGTGCCTCACAAGCATGGATGTTCACTCTCTGCTCCACAGATACCAAAAGGAATGAATTTCATTCTTATGTAAGCCATTGTTATTTGGGAATTTTATTTTCTTGGAGCAGAAACAAAGAGCAAATATTTACAGATAATCCTAATGTGAATGGTAGATATTAAGGGATTACAGTGTGTATGTGAAAGTTCATCAGCTATAACAAATGTACCACTCTCCAGTGAAGGATGGGAATGGCTCTTTACTTGGGACTAGGAGGTATACAGAATATTCAATTTTTCTGTGACTCTAAACTGATCCTAAATATATTCATAAATGTACTATCTATTCATGCAGATATAATGTGCATTAAATGAACAGATTTTATTGAACTGATGTGATAAACTGAAAAAAGACATGAAGATTACTTGGCACAATGCCAGGTACTTAAAAAGCCCTGGACAGATGTAGTTGCTGATAGTTATGATGAAGGTAATGCAGACAATTGGTAGATTTATTTTATTTCTTCAAAAGTAGTTTTTATTTCTTTCCTATTATATGAGAGATACTGTTTTAGCTCAGGGCTTGGTAAATCTGACCTATCACCTGCATTTTTATCATGATATTTCACTGAGCACGTATATGTGCAGTCCCTTAGAGTAAATGTCTTATTGATGCTTTTGTCAAATGTTGGTGTTTCTGTTTCCAACTAGTTCTTTTTTACATTTTTTTCACTTTGTATGTCTGTGTTTGTGTGTCTGCGTGTGTGTGAATTAATTAATATGCTTGTGGAGGTCAGAGGACAACTTGTAATAGTCGGTTCCCTCCTCCCACCATATGGACCCAGGGATTGAACTCAGGTGGTTATGCTTGGCATCAAACTCCTTTACCCGCAGGACCACCTCCACTGTCTGTGGCTTGGTATTGATAGATAGATGATAGATAGATAGATAGATAGATAGGTAGGTAGATAGATAGATAGATAGATCTCACAGCCTATAGTGTCTGATTTGTGTCCTCAAATGTATTCAGTGTGGGTCCATCCACTGAGCTCATCAAGAGTCCCATCTCTATAAATCACCCTCTTTCTCCCTCCCAGCAGTCTTTCTCCCTCCCAGCAGTCATCAGTTGTCATAAGTTCCTTAGATTAAATTGGTATTTCTTACCTACTTCCCCATGTTTATGCTTGGGTTTTGTCTGGTTTGAACTTGTATAGGAGTTGTGCATGCTGTCATCAGTGTTGTGAATTCATATGAGTCACTGACCAACTGTTTGCAAGATTCTGTTTCCTTGTGGTAATCCACACCTGTGCTTTTAGGATCTTTCTATCTCCTCTTCCACAATGATCCCTGAGCCTTGGGAGGCAGAAGTTTGAAGAATGTGTCCTATTTACAGAAAAGCATTCTGTGGCCACTAGTTCACTGCATATTGGCCAACTGTACCAGCCAGAAGTCACTGTTTTAGAGAACCATAAAACTTGCATTGCAAAAGGGAAGGTAATTATAATGAACAAATTTGAATTAAATGTATAACACATTGTTTTTTTTAAAGACCCATTTAGAAGATGAGTCAATGAGTGACAGAAATACAAAAATAAAAAAGAGATGGTAACTGACAAGAGAGCATGGGTGCTTCATCAGGCATGTATGTATGTCCTAATTATGAAGACATTCTGGAAACTTATGCAATTAATACTAGTATGCTATAATTGGAGCCTTAACTTTCATCACAACCTTGCTAAGGATGCCTCAGATAATTTAGCTTTCTGTAACTTTCAAAGAAAAAATGTAATAGAAAGGCTAAGGTGGATCTGCAATCCACCTACCAAACATCTCCTTACTTGAAGCAAATGAATTGCATCCTGTAATAAACATTGGTCTCTTGAGAGTCTTGTGTTGTATGTTTGTACATTGAAGTGTGAAATTTCTCCAGCTTGCTGTTCATGTACTCAATTCAGTTAAACATATTCCTATGTGATACAAACATCAATGATGCATATGTGTAGTGTGTTTTCTGTAAATATTATTTCAACTCTCCAAAGCTCTAAAAGAAAGGAAAAAGTCTGGATTTCTATATTAAGACAGATAGATCAGCAGAGAGAGAGAGAGAGAGAGAGAGAGAGAGAGAGAGAGAGAGAGAAAGGGAGGAGAGATATTTTGATAAAGTTTTACAAGGTGAGTTCAAAGACAAGTCATTCCTCATACATATATTCAGAAATGTTACATAGCACAGTGCATGTAACAAAACTGAAATATTAGAATATATCAGGTAAGGTGCTTACTGGGTAGTAGACCCATTCCATAAGGTTCAAATGACTTCTCAGGAGATTATTTCAGTTCAATTCTACAAGCAGGATTATGAGTCAGAAGGAAGGAAAACTAACAATCAGAAAGATCCATTTCTGAAAAAATTGTTTTCTCATTCCTGGACCAGCTTTTCATGTGAATCACCGAGAGCTCAGGCTATGGATCCTGGTATTATTGAGCTTGCTCTAGCATCTGGAGCAGACCATGCTTAACCAAGTAGACAGACAGTCAGCATAAGTCATGATTCACCACTAATGCCTCATTTTTTTTTTTTTTACAAAAAGCAGCTTATATCCTCCTGTCATTCCGACAGTCCCTTGCTGTCTACTTAGCTAGATCCTCTTACCCTCTTCCTTCCTTAAATACCACTGTCTACTCTCCCTATAGTTCACATTTTTAAACTCAATTTTCTTATCATTGTTCTCAAACTCTTTAATAATGCCCCAAGTATCCTCTGACTTTAAACTCTGGTTCTTTCCCTTCCTCTCAGTCTCTGCTTCTCCTGCCTTCTTCAGTGTCCTGTTTTATGCAGGTTAGGCTTATACTCCCTCTTCACCACAGCTATAATGGCAGTCTTCCCTAAAGGCTCATCTGACTTCCTAATTCTCATTCTAAACAAATCTAGGTGTAGTAACTTGAGGATGAATGTTGCCACTACCTGTCTGCTGACTGTAGCACTCTAGTTATCTTAGGGTTTACAGCTACGTGTGCTCAATAATTAAAGACTAGGCCACTCCATGAAGCTAGATTCTTCTATGACCATGCTAAGCAAAACATGAAGTTTCCAAGAAAGCTTGTTGTCTTAATCTTTAATGGTTAAAAAATTCATATATTCTTCCACAGATAGCATTAGTCTACCAAGCTAACTTCAACCAGGTTTAGTAACAGAATTAATGCTATCCTATCTCTAAAGTCTCTTATCTATTTTGAAAATTAGTAACCCAAAATAGCCAGGGCTAGTAATATTTTTTAGGGCAGGTGCAGATGCACATATTAAAAACTGTTTTGGAGAGATGTGTTACCACACAGGTTCTATAGATCAAGTACACTTAAGATAAATTGACAATCTAAAATTCAACAAAACCACAAGTGAATAAAGATTCGTTAGACAACAATAATTCATTAAAAGGCTCCCATGACCTTATAACACAAGGATTTAGCATGCATCAGACCCTATTCGTAAAGACATTTCATGTAGTCATTTAAACACTCATAGTAACTCCATGCATAGATACAGTGATATCATTTTAAAGTTGAAAAAAATGATTATACTTGGTTAGAAAGATAAAAATATATTTAAATTAAAATTTTGGGGGAAAACCTACTAACTAGAATGAGACTGACAGAACTAGTGGAAAAAATTAAGTAAATATTTATTAAGATACATGAAGAACATTGATCTCTTTAGCATGAGCTCCCAAAGAAAAGAATAGAGAGATGGTAGAATAGAATTGTTTACATAGATTATGGCTAAATTTATTTTCAAGAACTGATGGATGAAATAATCATTTTTGAAAAAAAATGATAGAAAAATAATAAGCTGAAACCAGAAAGATCACACATTAACTACAGAACACCAAAGTCAAAAGGAACTTGCAAAAGTAACCCAAGAGAAATGAAACAATTTAAGGAAGAAACAGCTATCTTTCAACAGCAAGAAAAGTCATAAAAATAATGGAATATCTTTAAAGACCTGTGACAAATTGATGGAAAACAAATATTTTATTACAGCCAGTTTGTTATTCCGCAATAAAGAACCAAATAAAATATATTTTAGGCTTTAAAGAGCTGAAACTTCATCATTAAAAAAAAAAATCAGAGAGAACTACTAATTTATCTCAGAAACAAGAAATAAAGTGAGAATAGTGAAAAAGAGTAAATGAGCACAAAGATCACCAACACACTCAAACGCACATTTCCAAAGAACAAAATGAGCACACATTTCGGAAAAGCTAGAAAGTAAAATATGTAAAATATTAGAAAAAGAGCTGAAACTTCATCATTAAAAAAAAAAATCAGAGAGAACTACTAATTTATCTCAGAAACAAGAAATAAAGTGAGAATAGTGAAAAAGAGTAAATGAGCACAAAGATCACCAACACACTCAAACGCACATTTCCAAAGAACAAAATGAGCACACATTTCGGAAAAGCTAGAAAGTAAAATATGTAAAATATTAGAAAATATTAGAAATTCCCAAGATGTCCCAAGGAATTCAAATATTCTGAAGTCTTTATAGTTTTTGGAAGTAGACTTTAAATGTTGATTGGTAATAAGTGGAGTAATATTTTACTAGGAAACAAAAATTGACTTGCATGTACTTAAGTGTATAAATTCAAAGCATTGAAAGCCAAAATTTAGAGATTGAGGCAGGTTGTGGCAACACACACCTTTAATCCCAGCATTCAGGAGACAGAGGCAGGCAGATCTCTTGGCCAGCCTGATCAACATAGCAAGTTTCAGGCCAGGTCTAGAAAAATTTAGTGAATGATAAAAGTTGACAAATCTACACTCACAATGGGAGATACAAACACACCTCTGGTTATAACTGGACAAACAAACTGAAAAACATTATTTGATCTGAACACACAGATCAAAATACTGCAGTCTGTGGAGCCTGTATTTAATAATTAGAGAATTCAGAAGATTTCAATTCATATGTTGGTTGAATGTTGGTCACAGCCTCTCCAGATAGACTCAGAACATGGACTCTGAAACCAAATGCAGCCTGGGCTTTCATTCCCACTGTCTGTGACAGTCATGATGTGTCACGTTTCAGTTTGTGTTCCAGCACTGCTTTTCCAACTACACACAAACCAACAACATGGCACCCTAGTGAAGCTGCAACAGCGCTCAACCCAAGAGAAGGACTGTTGTGTGGTTCTTTTCCAGGCACCAACAAATTGCACACACACTTATGAATACTTCTTATGACTGTTGCTCTCATTAGCTACTGATACTGAGCTGAAGCTCCATCAAGTTCACATTTCAAAAGCCCTAACTGCCGCTGTTAGAGGTTCTAAGGTAGTGATTAAAGTTAAAGGGGCTTCATGGCTCATGGTAGGGTCCTGACACAAAGGGTCAGAGTACTATAAGAGGGAGAAACCACAGGCTCTGCTCTGAGGAGAGGTCACATGAATACCCATCTAGATGCTGATCATCTAAAACCAGGTAAAGAGCCTTCTTCAGAACTTAAGGGCACTTATCTCACACTTTCGGTCTCCAGTATACATTTCTGTTGTTTAAACTGCTTAGTCTAAGGCATTTTGTTACAGTAACACAAGCAGACTAATGTAATGAAGATTAAAGAAAGCAATATGGTCTAAGTTATCAAAAATATTGATTAGGTATTGAAATGATGGAGCTAACATGGTCTCCCAGTCATAAGAAGCCATTCTTATTCGACCTTTGATACTACTTGTTTTGTGACCTGGATTAAAATTTAAAATGCAATTCCTCAGTGCTATTATTCATTCAAGAAACGTCTATTACCTGCAGTTATCAGTTATGAAAATATTTCATCTTTGCAAAGGAATCTTTTTAATATATTTTATTATTTTTATTTTATGTGTATGAGTGTGTTGCCTGCATGTAAGTAAGTGCACTTGTGCTGTGCAATGCCTGCAGAGGACAGAAGAAGCCATCGGATCCCCTGGAACTGGAGTTATGGACAGTTGTTATCTGTCATGTGGGTGCTGGGATTTGAACCCAGGTCTTCTGCAAGAACAACCAGTGTTCTTAACCTCTCAGCCATCTCTCCAGCCCCAGCAAAGGAATCTTTTTAATCTTTGAAAAAACGTCTTTTTAAAAGTTACATTCTACTCTACCACCCTATTACTGTATAAGCTCAAAAAATTCTAATTGATAAAAGAAGAAAATTAAAGTCTATTGGATAATATGGGTTCAATAAAAACATTCCATAACTTCCTGTCCTTGAAGTAATGCTCACACCCATAATCAAGAGGGTTGTTTAGACATAGCTGGGGTTGCAGGCAGAATTGCACAAGACAATTGTTGTATAAGTGAAAGATGTATGCACAATTACAGGCAAAGGGAGATGAAATGATTTGAAAAGGGGAAAAAAGTGGCCGATTAGATTAGGTATCAATGCTATCTGGGTAAATATTGGACTTTTCTCTCTAACACCACATAATTCAGAAAATCAGGTGTGTGATATTTACCAAAGCAGAATTTAAAGTTATATTATTCACATATAGGTAACAGCAGCTGTTATTCCTAAAAGAAAAGCTTCTGACAAGAAAACAATGGACTGCTACTATCACCCTTTCTCAAAAGATTACCATGACAGAGCTGTGCGCACAGCGTTCGGTTACCTACTGCACCACTTGACACTCACGGGCGTTCGGTGGCTCACCAATAACTTGGTTCCTTCATTTATGCAATGTAATGAATGCTAATTTGAGACTGAATGAAGTAACAGGAGCCAGATGTTGAGAAAGGGAAATGGCATAAATTTAGTATTACTGCTCTGGTAAAGTATCAGCACTCAAAGCAAATCAGAGAACAACAGAAGCCCACCAAGCAAGGAGTTGTGATATTTGTTAATCTATTTCAAAATGCACCCTCATGTTAGAGAAAATCGAGGTTTTAGGTGCTCTCAAGGCTTTTATTTGTTAAACATTTTCATATTCTGTGTTTCCAGGAACAATTGAGCCAAGGAACTCAGGGGAAAATGCAACAATTTTCTTTTATAAAGGGCTGATTCCTAACCATGTTGTTTCAAGAATTCTGGCACTAACAGCCAGGCAAGGGGACACATACCTTTAATCCCAGCACTCAGGAGGCAGAAGCAGGTAGATCTCTGATCTCTGTGAGATGAAGGCCAGCCTGGTCTATATAGCAAGTTCCAGGCTAGCTGAGGCTACAGAGAGACCCTGTCTCAAAAAAAAACAAAAAACAAAAACAAAAAACCCGACACTAAATATTTCACTTGTAGTACAGGCATCAGTTAAGTTGCATTTTATTTTAAATGAATTATATAAACATTCCTGTATGGTTTAAATAGTTTGGAAAAGACAAATATGTTTGGTCATAAGTGCCTGTATAGAAGGCACAGAACCAGGAACCAAAATGGAGCAATGTATACCCTTCAACATATTCGAGGACTTCCTAGTTATTATAGACAAATAGAAAATTAAAAGTAGACCAATTGGAAAATACAAAATAGATGATTTAAAGAAAATACATTTATAATGTATTAAAATGGAACACCTGCCCATGTCCTTTGTTCTTTTTCTTATGCTAGATTCTACACATCCATCTGAATTTAAATTTTTTTATGTATATGAGCGTTATGCTTGCATGTATGTAAGTGCTCCACATGCACACAGCCCATGGCAGCCAGAAGAGGGAATTGTATTCCCTGAGTCTGGAGTTAGAGATGATTGTTAGCTGCCATTTGGGTTCTAGTAACCAAACCCAGGTCCTCTGCAAGAGCAGCCAGTGCTCATAAACGGAGTCTTCTCTTCAGTCCCAATCTGAATTTTAAACTTCAGTCAAATACACAAAAATTAAATGAATGTAAAATGAAGCAAAGAATTAGAAAAATCATGAGGCTGGAAAGATGGCTCAGAGGTTCAGTGCACTGGCTGCTTCCCAGCACCTACATGGCAGCTAACAACCATCCATAACTCCAGTTCCAGGGGAATCCAACACACTTTTCTGATCTCTGTGGACACTGCATGACACAGTTGCACTTACATACATGCAGGCAAAATATTTAAACACATAAAAATTAAAAATAATAAGTAAAAAATAAAATATTTTTTTAAAAGGAATAGAAGTATCAGAACTTCATCATTATCAGTCCTGCAAGAACATAAAACATAATTTAAGATTTTATAGTCTCTGGGAGTGACACTAAAATGGGAAAGCTATATTTTCAGTCAAAACTATTACCATATAGTCACAAATTAATACTGTTTGATTATTAGAAAAAAAAAAACAGAAAAGAATGCATGAGATGTCCTTGAGTTATTCTTAAATTCTCAAGAAGAAACCACTTTGTGGTCAAGACTAAAAAGATACTTCAGTTGAGTTCGAAGAACAGCTGTCCCTGGGTCTTCCTTCTGTATGAACACTTGAAGAATCACCTAGCTCTGCAGGCACGTCTACATCCCAGCTGATGATCATAGAAATCACTTTAGCCAGCATAGGGAAAAGGTACTCATTAACAAAGCAGACCCTATTTAAGTTTCTGGGATGAAGCTTGGGAATCTACAGCTATCTGTGTCACTGAGGTTCCTCCCAGGTCTAAAACTCATATTGACTTGGGTCTTAGAAAATAAACTACAGTGCCATCATTACAAGGTCTCTCACTACAAGAGTGAGAAAACTTACTTCCCATCCACTAAGACAGTTGCCATCATGAAGGACTATCAGGAAGAATGTTTTCTTAGCTATTCCTGGCCTGCCAGGGGCATTCCCACCATTTCTGGTGAGAGTAGAAGACAGGCATTTCATCTGACACAATTCATCTTCTATGGAAAGCTAGATAAGTGGAAACATTTTAAAACATCCGAGTAGCATTTTTATAGTACGCTCTGCATAGAAAGTTCAATATACATTGCCATTCAATCATCAAATTAGTTTTATTGATATTAGTTGATATTTAATGTTATAAATGAGGAAACATTACCCTGGAGAAGCTAAAGCAATTATCCAAAACTGCACTGTCAGAAGGGTCAGGGCTGGGTGCTGGCGCTGGAGCTGAAGTGTGTGGGCTTCAATTCCCTTGTTCGACATGTGAAATGGAAGATGTTCAATGAGGAAAATAATGAAGTCAGCTGTGTTAAATATTCATTGTAGCTCTACCCATTCAAATCCATTGTATTTTTTTAAAGAATGAATTCTTTATGGATTCAAAATGAAGCACTTATCAATTATATTGGTACAACGGAATATCCAATACCTCACATAAATGCACAAAAACCTTGTGTTGAGAGTGCTGGGTCCTGCCCCACTTGCTTGGTTATTAGACTTTCACAAGGGGAAGGGAAGCTTTACCCCATTTCATTTTTCCATTCCTCTGGATTTGTTGCTGTTTTTCACTCTTATGGCCAGCATGTCATTCCATCTCTTTCAATATCATCATTAATAACCGTGTCTCAAGAGAATGTCCTAGAAAACTACTACACACTATTCATTAAAAGCCTTTGACTTCTACTCCCAGAATGTTATTTAATTTGATTATTGCTATGGTAGACTTATTCTCTGCCCATGACTGTTATCATAATAAAATCATCTGATGTAAAATGTTCCATAATGGTTCAATATCAAAAGCAAGTGAACAAGTATCCACAATTCTTGAGAACTCTACTACATGTCCTAGGGATGGAGACTCTTATTTCAAAGTTATGCTTACTGTGAGCATAGTTCATCTCCATCCTCGATCTGAAATCCCCCAATCGTTTCTGCTTCCCCATCCAAATTATTATTTGAGCATGCCAATTTTACAAAGGAGATTTTTAAAATTCAAAAAGTCAATAAGTATTGATTTCTTATTATGAGTCATACATTATGCTAGTCATTAAGGAAGCAAAACAGGCAATGGTTCCATCCCGCCCAATTCCTCAGTTGAGGAACATGGAAAATTGCTCCAGACAATGATATCAAGGACAGAAAATGCTACGAAAGTGGACATCTTAAAGGATTAAGCTGGGAGGGGTGATGACGCAACAATCAAATGGCTCAGGAGATGCATTTTAAGAGCAACTGAAAGACGTAACTATTGTGCAAAATAGTAAACTGTCCCATTGTAAAGAATAAATGTTTAGGACAAATACTTTTGATTTGACTCTTACATATACAGACAGCAAAATCTTCCTTGATGTGTCAGAAAATGTCAAGATTGCCAGTGTATTCCATGACTTTCTGACTCTCTCAATAAAGTTGCATACATATTTATTATGCGTGCCTCATTTTGGGCACCATTCTTTAATTGGTCATTTCAAGATCATTATTGGAAATCTATGATTTTCCAAAAGAATGAATACCAAATTTGAATGTCAAAATTTGTTTTTTTTTTTTTGGAAGAAAAGAAAGGAGTCTCTAAATCAATAAGCTAACTGATAAAACTTCTCTTAAATGTTAACGAGGGATTGGAGAGACGGCTCATTGGTTAAGATTACTGACTGCTCTTGTAGAGGAGCTGGGCTTGGTTCCTAACACCCACATGGCAGCTAACAACTGACTGTAATTCCAGTTCCAGGGGATCTGATGTCCTCTTCCGACCTCTTCAGGCATTGCATGACACAGGTGCACATACACACATCCAGGCAATATACACAAAATAAAATATACACAAAATTACACAAAATAAAAAATAAATATACTTTTTAGAAAAGTTAACAATGACTGAATTTTATCTTCTTTCTCCACTTCCATGGAAATCTAGCTTCTAATGACATATAGACAGAATGCTAAAAGTGTTTTTCAGATTCACATTCAAAGTTGCTATCTATGCATATCCAAAATTATCTTAAATCCAGGCCAGTTCCCCCCTCAACTTCAATTTTTTTAGCACTTCCAAATTTTTTGGGCCACAGCATTATAATTGGGCAGTGACTCTTTCCTCAGCATAAGCAATTCAAACAACTTGATCTCTGCCAACAATCAAAGTTTTTTTTAATTAAATGTGCACATTTAAGCAGTTTAGAATTGATGGTATTTATTTATGTGTTCAGAGAACCGAAAGAAAGCACAAAAGTGTTTCTTAATTTCTAGGTCAAACATAACTTCGAATTAATCATTGGTCCAGGGTCATAACAACAAGAAGTGGGGGACTTTACAAGAGGTTAGGGATTTTCCTAGGAAAGGTTGTCTCTGGGTTATAAAATCAGACAGTAGGAAGAATTAAAATGATTATGCTCTAAAAATGACTTAGTAGACGTGACAGGGTTGTTTTTAACCTAAATATTTTTTAAGTACCAAATTTGTCACTCTTCTAAGTTATATGTTACTAACTGTAAAATCTCTTTATTGCAGCCATAAAAGAAATGAAGTACTTTTAGCCAATGGTTTTCAATAAATCAGAACTTTGTATTAAATCCACATTTTATTTGCTTATATGGACATTCTTTATTTTGACTGAATTGGTATAAATTTTTGAATCCCAGAAAGAGGTAGTTTTGGGAAGCCCCTACCGAGCTCCAGGAGGTGATCCCCCTGGGCACCACTCTTTTATTTGTCATTTGGACTGGAGAAGCCCGGGGGAGCTGTAAGGAAGAAATGAAAACGAGCAGAGCAGCGAGAGCTGTTTGTTCTGCTTGAGTTGAGAAAAGCAGCATTTCATGCCAAAGTGCCGGAGCCTAGCACTCTCTCATGAGCACTTCTGACCTTAATCATAAGATGATTTTAATTGCTTGATTTTAAATATTCACTTATTAGGTTTGCAAATTATTATGTAATTGTATATTAGCTAAAGGATGATAGTTAATGATCAGCTATAAAATTAGATTATGAGAAGATAAATGGTGTTAGTTTTCCATAGACTTCACATCATTTATTTATTTATCTTTTATTTATTTTACAATGAATGGGGTTATAGTTTTAATGACAGTTGCTTTGTGAACATTTTTGAACTTACCAATGAAAAGATAGGCAAGCAGACCAAAAACAGAACGGAAAGAAAATCTCAAATCTTTTCTAATTTTGTTTCTTATTCGCATCTCAGTTAAAAATGTGAATTATGCTTTGAACTGTTGAAGTTGTTTCATTCATAGTGGATTTATACTCTCCTGGGCATTGTCAAAATGAAGACTGAGAGCTGTCAAACTTAAAGCAAAGTGACTGGATGATTTTCCCTTGTTGGACATTTTCCTGGGGCATACAGGAATTTTAAATAGACAAACACAAAAACAAAGAGAAACAGCTACAAAGACTCAAACCAAAACAGTAAGAGTAAGATACTTAGACTTCACACGGGAGCATATTCAGTAGTCAAGAAGCTGGCTTAGTCACTTTGTTAATGGACTATCAAGAATATCATCGTAATCCAATATAAATGAATTACAACTCAGCCACTACAGTAGTAAAACTGCCATATGGCAGGGTAGCCTGTTTAAGGCCAGAGAGTCCTGTTTAAGTGCTTTGGAACTTTCCCAATATAAGCTGCAAACTGAACTATAAAGTCTATTATATCCTTTTTCAGTTACTGAAAATGTCTGTACATGTGTATGTGTGCTATTATTTGTATGTGAATATACATTTAATCATGAAATAGCACATATTATTCATGGATAATAAGTCCATTAATACAGAGAACATTATTTAAGCATCTATATTTCTGAAGACTTTGCAATTTGGTGGAGTACGCACGCATTCCTATAATTCTGTTACTCTGTGGAGGTTCCTTTGTATATTTGTAAATATATGTATGTACACGTAACAATAATCACCAAAGAAGAAGACCAGAAACTGTGAGGGGGTGGGGGAACAGGGGAGGAGTTGGAGGGTGAGTGGGAGGGGTAAAAATAATTGAATACAGTGTTTATTTCTTGAAACAGCAATCCTCATCTGAAAGCTTTTAAACACTGTCTTTGGCACTCTTCAAGTCCTCCTCGCTATGGTTGATTCTTTTCTTTATTCTTAATGCACCAGGATTTAAAAAAATCTGAAATCACTAAATATTTATTGAAGATCTGTATTTTTGGTACTATGATGGTCACTGTTGATGCAATTAAGAAATAGCAGCTAGTTAAGGAGATAAGATATAAGTATGTAAAACATTCCAAGTAAGATTGTATGTATCTTCTTATAATAATGAGAGATAAAATATCACAAAGACACTTGATTAGTTACCAAATAAATTGTAGGAAATACTGTTGTAACACTGGACTCTTAGGAGAGAGAGAAGGATCATAGAAAACTCTGAAATGGGTCAGAGTTTTAGAAATGAAACTGTTTAACAGAAGAGGTCCCAAGTGAATGAAACCAAAAGACTTAATAAATCCAAAATGCAGGGAGTACCCAGAAGGCAGAGGACATCTATTTTTTCAAATTTAAATAAATAGTTTCCTGTTTTAGTTGTTGCCTTAACTCCACTACTAATGACTTGATGGCATGTATTCTATGATGTTGACTGGAAAAAGAATATTTCCTAAGGCAATCATCAAGGGTTGGTTGTAATGAGGCAAAGAACTGACAGTCACTAGAATCCACAGCAAGTTTTCACAGTATCAAATGATGAGACAGGGATAACTCTGCTGTGTCTGAAATGCTGGGATATTATTTTCATTCTATGAGAACATATTAGAATGCTGACTAATATCTACTGGCTTCCACTAGAATTGACAAGCATCTAGCCTGTAGGATCTCAAAGATCACTGTGCATAACATTTTGTGGCTTTTAAGATCTGGTTTATCTATGGTAGTGTACAAGTAATCCAGTGATTATGTGCTTAGAAACAAAAGTTTAGAAAACCAGTAATAATCCAAATGATCCTTTGAAGGGGAAATGGCAATTTAATCTAAGTGAAAAGGCAATGCAGGTACACTGAGTTTAACAGTGGTTCTGATAAAGTTATTAAGCAGTTTTGGATGTAGTCAGAACTGAAATTCTGGGCATAAGTGGAAAAGTGCTGACACTGATGGAGAACTTGAAGAGGGGCACTTGCTAGGCAAACTTTGCTTGGAGAATATGGAAAGGGCTTGGCTTACACACCATTTCCCACTTCCCTGTATACTCCACAGCTGAGTCCTGAGTCTTTGAGAGAAGCCCATTAGTGCTTTATTTATGACTCTCTACCTTCTGATTATCAGACTTAACAGGTCCTTAGTACTCTGATCTTGGCATGCGTGCTGTGGCGCATGAATACCCACACATACACATGTACATACATACACACACAAACACAAACAAATGTAATAAAAATTTACAAAAAATATACTAAGAAATCAGAGGGGACAAAAATTTGAGACTTAGTAATAAAAAGAAGAGGGGTATTAGGTCAGGGAGGGGAAGTTTCAGGGAGTAAGGAGATGTAAAACAAAATTTCATTACAGAAAACCCTCACATAAGAGGGAGGCCACTTTCTTTTAATCTTAAACTGCAATTAATGTAGAGAATGAACACTCTGAAATATCTGAAATCATACAGAGAGAACTAAAACAGCATTAAAGCAGATTCACCTTGAAGTTGGCAAAACTTATTATGTAAGTGGGCAAAGATAATAGGGAGAAAATTATCATCTCCTGGCTCCACGATCAAAGTGGTTATAGTACCTCTAAGCTATGATGTTTCTAGATTTACATGCTTTGGAGAACATTCTGGCTCCTGCCCCCACATTACAGCTTTCCCCACATGGGACAAGTAAGAGTCTGAACATAGAAAGTTCTCTTCAAGAGGGAACTCTCACACAAAAAGTAATTCCTCTGCATTTAGCAGAGTAGTTGAGAGTGAAGATGAAAGATGGTTAGTGGTTCACTGGGTAGTGTTAGAACCACTGCAAGATTTTATAGGTTATTGGACAAATGGGTACAAATTATCAGCTTATTTGTAATAATGCCAATAATAAAGAGATACGCTATGCTTTTCATATAGGTCCTCAGACTATTGAGAAGATTACTTGAGATGTCACTTTTAAGTGTCTGGCATAGTGCCTAATATACAGTAAATATATACTGTAGTACAAAGAAGGTTTTTGTTCATGGTAAAACAGTTACAGTGAATAGAGAGTATCTATGCCTCCTCCTCATAGAGAGCAAGGATAAGCAAGATAGATGCTCAGAAGTCAAAGTCATGGTGAATTATGATGTTAATCTAATATTGAAAATAAAGTCAGGGTTCATAAAGATTTCTTGATGACAGTACAACAAAATGCATAGATGTTTCTCTGTGGAGAAGGGAATTTCTGAGTAACAAAATAAAGCGTAGCCCTATGATAGGGTTGACACATGTGGAGAAGGACATTACTCCTGGGGGGGAACTGCTTGTGAGGTGATAGGGTTTGATGACCACAGGCACAATGAGATAACCAATGACAGGAAGGAAATCTACAGGGAAAGAGAACAAATGGCCGACAAAGGATCTCTGGGAGACTGTGATAGGGGTCCCCAGGGAATGAAAGATCATGAGGTTAGTGACTGAGGCAGAGTAGATGCTTGACTAAACACTTGGCAGTGGATCCACTAGAAACCTTGACACTGGGGGAGTAAAGGCTTTTGAACCATGAATGATAAAGAAGTGGCCACCGATATCACAGACCCCAATGAAGAGCAGTGAGTAGGGGATGAGCGACTGTAGGAGCGAGATGGCAGGATGGCAGTGTAAAAATGAGAGACTTTCCTTCTAGATTCTGAAGGTAATGATAAAGTAGAAAAAAATTACATCTCTGAGCCTGAGCAGATTTGTTTAAATCAAATCATGCTTGCCCTACAATGCAACCCAAATCACCTTGTTTTCATCAAACATACTTTTAGAATCCATTAAATAAGCACTACATTTTTTAAAAAGGACAAGATAGTGATGCATGTAACAGGTGAATGAAACTCAAAGTGTTAAGGGAAAGAAGCTAGACACAAAAGCTACTTGTTGTGTTATTGTGCTTAAGTGAAACATCCAGAGACCGAAAGCACATCAGCTTTGGCTTGTTGGAGAACAGAGAGCGACAGCAAGAGAGAAGTTCTGAGGCAACAGGACTTTTCTGAAACTGAACCATGATGATGCTTGTACAACTCCATGTGTTCAACAAATTTTGTCAATGTAGACATTTTTAAAAAGGCTTTGACATGGCAACTAATTGTATTTATTTATTTTATTTTTATTTTCTTTAAGAAAGACATAAAGTTAGTTGGGAGGGGCATGTTAGGGGATATATAGGAGGCACTGCAGGGGGAAAATGGGGGGAGAGATATATTCATTATATACATGTATACAATTCTCAAAAACAAAGAAAATAATTTTTTGAAAGATTACAGTCAGCCAAGTCATATGCCAAAAGAAACTGCAATTATTAAAGATTTTCACACCATTAAAGAAAAGCTTCAGCCAAAAAGTTCTACCATAGACCTGGGTGCAGCATGAAAAAGCCCCTATAGGGCCCACAGTGGCAAGTGCATCTGCTGGCCATTGGGTAGTACAAGGCAATCTACAGGTGTGCACTTTCAGGAAGATGCAGTAGGCAGAGAGGTGGCTCTGACTGAGAACGCTTGGGCTGAAGCCAGGCACACTGACCAAGGTAGGATGGCATTGATGGGCCACTGGCCCCATCAATGGTGAATAACCTACTGGAGGAGTTTAAGATAGAAGATATGTCATAATGTGGCTGCTGGAACCTCTAGCAAGAATCCGGGTTGCTGCTGAACTCAGGAAGATGTTACTGGATTAGAACACAGAGGGGAAAGTTTCTCTTCAGCAGTGTACATAGCCAAATAATCTGGGGTCGTTACAGAAAACTGAGTATCTGACAAAGCAGTTGGAATTTCTATGGCAATTGAATGAACAGCATGCAAAAGTTTATGAACATGGATATCACAGCAAGAGAACGAGAAGAACTTGATATCTTGATTTCTTCTAGCTCTCTTGCTGTGATATCCATGTTCATAAACTAACTGTATTTTAAGCAATGTTTTCAATGGTACAGATTTCATAAGGCCAAATGCACTTGGTTGTTGACCAATAGCATTCTTTCTAGCAGAATTCCTGTTACATATAGACATTCAGTGAATATTTTCTAACTCAATAGCCTGAACATTTTATTACCAGTAGCCTTTGACCTGGACAATGGAAAAAACAGAAATAGCAGCTGAATATTTGACTGTCTTAGGCTTGTGGTGAGTGTGATTTCTTTAACCAAGGGAATGCTAAGCAAAGACGTTTGTGTCATTATTCCCATTTGATTGTGGGAAAACTGAGGGTCATAGACATAAAGAATTGTAGCCAAAATGACTAAGACTTCATTTTCACTGTAGTATAATGAGTTTTCTTAGCATGAAGAACATATTTATGAAGATCAGAGTTTTCCACCCACTTTCCTATGATCTGTTTTTAATAGTTAAGAGTATTGTGTAATTCCCAAAGGAATCCTCTGTCTACCCACATTGCAGTATTTCTGGGAAGAAATATATGTGATGTTTCACTTGACATTGAGTAAATTGCACAGCAGATACGGGAGTAGGTTGCATTTCTATGAAGAAATTCTAGGTGATTAGGCAAAATTTCCAACTAGTATGCAGTTGAACACTGAGCTAGGATTTGAATTCAGCTTTCTCCAATAAAAAATTCAGAATTTTTGTTTAGCCATGATCTCACATAAGCTGTTTCTCATACTTTTAGAATAGAAACATCATCAAAATAAGGATGATTTTTAAAGACTGTTTCATTTAGCATTTTACTGAAATGTGCAGTAAGGTATAAGTAGAGTTATGTTATTTTAAATAAATATGTAAAAAAAATCAAAATTCAAATCAAAAGTAGCAACATTTCAGTATAAGTAATATGAAATTGCTACAAATAGTTGGATATCCAACTTTAATATTCAAAGGTTTACATCATTGTATAGTTGATGTGTAAAGGGATTATATAAAATATAGGAGTATAATTTCTATGAATATCTAGTTTTAACATGTATTAGCTTTGCATTTTCACAAACAACATTACTTTTTAAATGCATTCCATATAGTAAATAAAAGATGCGACTTCTAGGTTTAAAAACTATGCTACCGTCTTTCATAGATGCATATATAGATAGGGATAGGTGTTGATGGATATAGTTCTAACTGGAATTTGTCTAAAACATTTGTGGTTTGGGTTAATTTAAATTGTGTTTTATTTGATAACTAATTTTAGCTGTTTTATAATTCTGTAAAGTGCCTGGGGACAAAATCAAACAAACCCAAAGGCTTATTTGTACTTTCACTTTTCTTAACAAATCAGGATGTTTTTTTGTCCTTTCGTAGATAGGTGTGTCTACTTAGTGAAAGTGAAATTTTTCTCAAAAAGAAAAAAAATATCAGAAATGGTAAACACATCATTTACTGAACTCTCCAAAGCCACTGATGAGACAGTTACGTGAATAGCTTTTCACTCCCTTCTACAACAAAGGGTTAATGATAGACTTATTTTCTCATCAATTTCAAACAAATTACTTACAACCCCAAAAGTCTGTTTTCAGATGTGCCTCCAGAGGAAGAAATCCTCTCACAGGCTCCCTCTTCCATCTTTCCTCCCTCACCACTGATGCTTTCATATGCTTGGTCAGGGACAGATCACAGACGTTGTTTGCCCATGCTGACCAATCTCTAAGGCAGGTTTTTTTCCCTTCAAGATACTTCATGTTAACAGCTCGAGGGCCTTCAATCAGAAGTGCTTTGATCTCTGCTGGAACTGTAATTATTTAACATTGTTATATGGATTTCTATAATCCATCCCACCATTAAATCCCTTTTACACCCTCATCTTCTGAGGCCTAATCTGCATCTCTACACTGAGTTTGTCTTCTACATTGGTCTCATCAGGAGACTGCATTCTCCCATCTTGCATGATTGTTTCCCTTCTCTCTCCCCCTTCTAATGAAATCATTTTCCTACAAATTGAAATCTGTGATATTGTCATTTATGTTTGCTGTATTTTTAAGAGCTCAATTTGAACTCATACTGGTATCACTCGCCATTTCTTATGCCCTCAATTCTATAGCATTCATTTTCATAATGGAAATTTTATTAAACTGAGGATAATCACACATACGAGTTTTTCTAAAGAAACTTCTGTGGAAATATCCAAAATAGAAAGTAGAAAACGTGAGCAGGAGGAAGAATCCAATAACATTTTGTACTTTTTTCTTTCTTCTTTTGAAGATATATTCAGCAGTTTTGAATGGGCCATAAAACTAAAAGATATAAAGTCCACTGAGAATAGAGATCTATGCAAACAATTGCTGAGAACTTCTAAAGGGGCCTGTGGAAGATAAGTCCCAGAAGGGAAGAAGAGGAAAGAGAAAGAAGAAGGCAGTTGTGAAAATCTATGAGGAACTCTGAAAATCAAAAAGAAACAGTACAGAGAATAGTGCTCTTAGGGGAGACCAGGGTTTCCCACTTTACTAAGTCTGGCATGTCCAAGTATCAAAAAACTCAGGACAACCAGCTGATTTAAAAATGTCTCTCCTACGAGATGCTGGTATAGCTATGCTACTGGCATATTTAAGCATACAGGCTAAGAAATTAATGCAGAATTCTGATGAGAAAGGAAGGCAATAGAGAATGTGGTCATTAGCAGAATAATTTTCTTTATAGAAAAAGAAAACTTGAAAATTTTTTTGATTATTTTTATTTACGTGTGTGTGTGTGTGCATGTGTGTGTGTGCCTACTTGTCTGTATGTGTACCAAATGCATGCAGGTACCTGTGGAGGCCACAAGAGTGCTTCAGAACTTCTGGACTAGAGCTACAGGTGACTGTAAGCCACCCAATGTATGTGCTCCAAACTGAGCTTGGGTTCATTGCAAGATCAGCAAATACTCTTAAATGCTGAGCCATGTCTCCAACTCTCCTGTCACACAAATAATCTTTTTTAAAAAAATTCAAATATTCCCATCAATTTCCCTCATCGAGAGGAGGCCCAAGACCTCCTGGGTGAACTCAGCACTTTTCATTTCACTTATAAGTAAAAGCATAAATAAAGAGATTTGCTAAGGAATTAATCAATTTTACCACTGTTGTGAACAAATACCTGATAAAAAGAGTCAAAAAGAAAGTATATATTGCCTCATGATTTCAGAGTGTTCAGTTGGCCCATGTGTTCAGACAGCCCTTCATGCAGCAAGAGCTTATGTGGGAGTGTCTTTTGGCAGGCAGGAAGCAGAGTAGGTCAGTAATAGGAAGAGGCCAGGACAAGACAGAGCCCCAGGGACAAAGGCCCAGTGAACTATTTCCTCCAACCAGGTCTTACCTTCAACTGTTTCACCACTGCTAAAAGTCTGAATCCATCAATGTATTAAATCTTTCATTGGGTCAGAACCCTCTTGATCTTATTGTCTCTGGAAATGTCCTCAAGGACACATGCAGAGCTATGCTTTGCTAATCCCCTAGATGTTTCTCAGTCAAACCAAGCTGGAAATCACAGGCATGCAAATTCTGATTCATTGGCTAGAGTTAGCTTGTTTAAAAATAAATAGATGAACTTTCTGCCCTTAGTTAATAGTATCAGCTATTCTTTCAATTGCAAGTTTTGTGTAAGACATCACTCTTGTTATTACAATATGACCAACAATCTAATAAAAATTATGTCATATAAATTTTTAACATATTTGATGATTTAAAAAATAAATACAAAGATGTATTTTCAATAAAGCTTAACTTATCTTCAGTAAATTTTAAAACATTAAGGACCTTACAGTTTAGTTGTTTATATAATTATATAGTCCTTGATTCTATTGTATTCCTGTCCATATTTTATTTTATCTACTTTAATAGTATTTCTATTTTATATTTCAAGTTATTGCAACATCTCAAATCCATGATAGAGTAAACTGAGAACAAATAGCAAATTCTTAAATTATTATCATGTAAAATTTTTTTCAGACTCATCTGAAATACTGGAGTTAATTCTTAGTCTAATCCACGAAAATTAAGCCTCTAATTTTCCAGAAAATTTAAACTGAAACTAATCAGAAAAGACAAAGAGGGCTATTTCATTCTGATTAAAGGAACAATCAATCAAGAAGATATTACAATCATGAACATATAGTCACCAAACTCTGGTGCACCCAACTTCATAAAAAAAATACTACAGGACTTTAAGACCCAAATTAACCCCAACTCATTA
>NW_008354281.1:4752635-4753172 GCF_000622305.1 Nannospalax galili
GCAATAAAGCTTACAATCAACACTGGAAGAAGCCCTAATCACCACATGAACACATGGAGATTAAACAACACACTCCTGAATGATGGCTGGGTCAAAAGAGAAATTAAGAAATAAAAGTATTCCTGGAACTAAATGAAAAGGACAATACAACACAACAAAACCTCTGGGACAAGCTGAAAGTGGTTCTTAGAGAGAAGTTTATAGCCCTAAGTGCCTACATCAAAAAATCAGAAAGAACACAAATTGTCTTAACATTGCAACCCAACACACTAGAAAAGCAACAGCAAACAAAACCCAAACCCTGCAGACAAGAAGAAATAAGAAAAATCAGGGCAGAAATTAATGAAATTGAATCAAAGTAAACAATTCAAAGAATCAACAATACCAAGAGCTGGTTCTTTGAAAAGATAAACAAGATGACAGACCACTAGCCCAGTTAACCAAAAGAAAGAAAGAGCACCTCCAAATCAACCAAATCAGAGATGAAAGGGGAAACATCACAACAGACACCAGAAAGATACAGAACATTATAAGTGA
>NW_008354281.1:4754630-4755052 GCF_000622305.1 Nannospalax galili
CAGGTGTAGGAAAGGACTTTCTAAGCCAGATACCAATAGCCCAAGAAACAAGGCCAAGAATTAACAAATGGGACCTCATTAAACTAAAAAGCTTCTGTACATCAAAGGAGGCAACCAGGGAAGCCAACAGACCACCCACAGAATGGGAGAAAATCTTCACCAGTGACACATCTGACAGACATTTAATAACCAGAATATATAACTGTGCTGGATAGCTTTAGTGTCATCTTGACACACCTGGGTTGAGGGAGCCTTGGTTGGGGAATTGCCTCTATTGGACTGGCCTGTGGCCATGTCTGAAGGGCATCTTCTTGATGAGTGATGTGGGATGGCCCAGCCCACTATGGGTGGTGCCACCCCTGGGCAGGTGGGCCTGTGTTGCATAAGAAAGCAGGCTGAGCAGGGGCCAGGGGAGCAAGCCA
>NW_008354281.1:4756713-4777317 GCF_000622305.1 Nannospalax galili
AGAGATTAGAAATGCATGTGAAAACGTCTCAATGTCAATAGCCTTGGAATGAATTTTTCTGTATGAAACTGTGTGTTTTGACAACGAAGTGGAGATCTTTTTTAAACGTTGGAACCTCATTTAATTTTATGTCTTATAGAGTTTATAATGAGTAAAAGATTATATAAGCGTAATAATTCATCTGTAAACCTAGAAATGTACAGCCAATTTTGAAAGAGATGTACCCTAGCTCAGAAAAATATTATTGAATAGGTTAATGCTGTTGTAATGAAATGCTTCTTCTAATAAACAAAAAAAAAATAGATACAAATGGACTCATTATTTCTCTGGTATTCCAAAATACTTAAATAAATCAAACGGAAAACATACAAGATTGAAGGGCTTTTCTAGACAGAACAATATCTACAGATCAGAATGATTATGCCAGTCGTGATCACACCACATGTGCACCAGTGGCATAGCATTTAGTCTGTCAGACACTTTTCTCACTGCTTTACTAGTGTAATACCCACTGGGTGGGTATGTAGCACGCCATTTTAGAAATGAGAAAATTGGTGAGCAATGTGACTGAGTTATTCACTTCATTCATAGGAAATTTCCACAACAAGCCTTCTCAAATCTGTAGAACCAGAAAGTATGAATAAGGTGTCAAAAATAACAAAGTAGGTAAGTAGAGACTGACACTGACTACATAACTTTGGAATTATAATAAAAAAGAGAGACTTGTTCACTTTAAAAGGAGTGAACTGGGGGCTGGAGAGATGGCTCAGTGGTTAAGAGCACTGACAGCTCTTGCAGAGGATCTGGGTTCAATTCCCAGTACCCACATGGCAGCTAAGAACCGTCCTTAACTCCAGTTCCAGGGGAATCCAACGCCCTCTTCTGACCTCCGCATTGCACAACACAGGTGCATTCACATCCATGCAGGCAATACACTCATACAGATAAAAAATAATAATAACCTACATGCCATTTACTTCTAGCCCTGGGCACAGACCCACTTTTTCTCTTGGCGCTCTAGACTATTAAACTGAAAGGAGTGAACTGGAGATAGGCATGGTGAATCACTCCTACAATCCCAGTATTCAGATGGCAAAGGCAAGAGAATTGACACGAGTTCAAGGCCAGCCTGGGCTACATAGGAGGCCAGCATACACTACATAAAGGTTCCGTCTCAAAATGAAAAACAAAGCAAAACAAAACAAACAAAAACCCAAAAACTAAAAAATAAAGGGGTTGTGATGGTTGGTATCAATCAACTTGACAGTGTCTGGAAACAGCTACTAGACAGGACTTAGGTGCATCTGTGTAGGATTATTTTGACTCTGAGTGTGTTTGTGAAGGATTATCTTGATTAAGTTAATTAATGTGGGAAGATCTAGTTTAACTGTGGGAGAGACCATTCCCCGGGCATGGATCCTAGACTATATAAAATCGAACGTCAGCTGAGCCCTGGCATTCATCATCCTGCTTTCTTAATGTGGATGCTATGTGATCAGCTGCTTCAAACTCCTGCTGCCTTGGTTCCCTTTCATGATGGACTGAAACTCAAACTGTGAGTCAAAAAACCTTCCTGTCCTTCAATTGCTTTTGTCAGGCTATTTTTATCACTACAACAAGGAAAGAAGCCAAGTCAGTGGTGAACAGGTACACGCACCAGCATACCCATACACACATGAACGCATGCACCCACATAAATATGGCTTCCCATTCTTCTTCAGTGCTCTGAGATCTCAAGATCCAGTCAAACTGCCTATTTCAATGCCACAGTTCATGAGCTTTTTGACTTGAAGCAAATGAGTATTCTTGGGTCTCATCCTCAGTGCTCAAGATGAGAATGATAGCACAAACTGTGCATTTGTTTGCTGTTATATCCTCCATGCCTACAACAGACCTGGCACACCATAAACTCTCCATCAGCATGCAGTATCACAGACATGAATGGGAAAGAGAAAGCCAAATGCTTTCCAACCAGGAGGAAGTGCTGCTGAGGAGCATAGCTTCATGATATCATTAATTGTAGATACTCATTTTGGTAGAGTAACACTCTAGAAAAAAAAATGCTCTAGGGACTCTGATTTACACTATTTAACTTTATCAGACTTTCACTGAGTGATTTAGAATAGGCAAAAACTCCTAAGAGTCCAACTAGGTGGCATGTCTTGAATAATAGAAAATGCCCAAAGGCAATTTGAGGTATTATTAACTTCTGGAACTTTGAAACTATAGTTGAAATATTTCATGAATTTTTATAATAGTTAAATGTATTTTGTTTTTACTGTATTGAAATACCACACATCTGCTTTTGTCACTTTATTGGTTATATTTAAAAAAATATAAAAGGGCTGGAAAAATGGTTCAGCAGTTAATAGCACTGGCTGCTCTTGCGGAGGCCCTAGGTTTGATTTCCAGTGCCCACATGGCAGCTAACAACTGTCCTAACCCCAGTTCTAGGGGATCCAGTGCTCACTGCTGACCTCTGTGGACATTGCATGACACGGGTGCACTTACATACATGAAGGCAATAAACTCAATACACATAAAATAACAATAATAAAATAAAAATAAGTAAAATCCAGATAATTAATAAACACCCTTTTATTTCAAACACATGTTAAAATGTTCAAAATATATTAATTATGAACAGCTTGTATGCAACGGTGGCTGAAAGCTAGATAAGTTCCTAAAATAATTTGGTTGCATTTTTTTAGAAAGAAAAATCCTACTTTATAAGAAATTAATTTTTGTCATATAATTATGGTTTTACATGAATGAATAATTTGGGCTTCCAAAAACTCCCACAATCAATACATTTTTCCCTACAATATACATCATTTGTTAGAATGTAAATAATTGTTTTGGAAAATATCAATTTATTTTTAAACTTAAATGAAAATGTAAATAAAATAATTAAACTGAATACAATAGTTAAAATACTTATTTTGGAAACGAATAAAGGTTTTTTTTCTTTTTGAATAAAGCTTTTTTATAGAATAAAATGGTTGATTTTGTTCAGGTAAGCATGAAGAACATCATTCTTATTTTGCGTAGAAGGAACACACATACGCACACATACACACACGTATGCAAACGTGTTTCCATTCTATCCCTCTCCAGAGCTCTGAGATTCCCAAGGCCAGTAACAAATGTTTGTGACCTCCTTTTTTAGGATCCTGGTTCCTGTTTGCCTTATATTAGCCAGTTAAAAAGGGACACTTAAGTGGCTTCTACTATTATAAGAAAATACTTTAAAGATTTGTTCTTTTCTGTTTTGGTATTAGAAATGGTGGGCATGGTTTTTAAAATATTTATTTCCTTTATTATCCTATTAAGCAGCTGTTGCTTTAATCACATTAATTATTGTTCACAAGCTCAGTGTTCTCCTTTTATTCAGTTTACAGGATAATATAAAATGCACTGGAAGGAGGAATATGGCAATGTTCTAGAGAAATCTATAATTTAAAGGAAAACTGGGACGAGGTCACTGAAAGTAAAAGACTACGAAGACAAAATGCTTCCTGCTCTCTTTTATTTTGGCTTCTTTTTCCCATAATTGCTTTGACATAAAAACTATCTAAAATATTATACAACTAAAAGATGCATAGTTTATTAAACATATATCCTTCCAATAGATGCTGTTAATGGTATACACTCAAACACAGTTATATTATCTGGCATAAACCTACTTAAGTTTCCAGTAAATAACATGCTTCCATCCTTACTAGAATATATTTGTGTTTTATTGTTTTTGCTTTATATTATATACAATGCTTATAAGTACACTGTTCTTAATTAATGTAAAATAAGGTAATGGGGTAAAAAAGAAAAGAATCTTTTTATTCAGTCAGGATAAATAGTGACCTTTGGGGGCTGAAGAGAAGACTCAGCAGTTAAGAGCACTGACTCTTGCAAAGGACCCAAGTTCAATTCCCAACACCCACATGGTGGCTAAGAACCATCTGTAACTCCAGTGCCAGGGTATGTAGACATTCTTTTCTGACCTCCGTAGGCATTGTGCGACATGGGTGCATTTTCATACATGCAGACAATACACTCATACACATGAAATAAAAACAAAAGAGTATTTTTTTTTAAATCGTGACCTTTTGCACAGAAAGCCGGTGGAAGTGAGTGCTGAGCTTTCTGTTAGCATCAAGAGAAAACTCAAAGAACTCTCTTGGTTGCTTATGTATTTGCTCAAATATAAACACATGTTCAGTGACTACTGTGTTCTTTTCATTATTCTCTTTTATGTGACAATTACTAACATTTAAATCCTTGTGTCTAAGTCTAGACTCTCTGTGTGGCTTGCAGGTACTGAGGTTTCCTCCATCCTTCCAGAGTCTTTGTTCATTAGACAGGATAGTGCTGGAAGGATAGAAACTTCACAGACAGGTCTCCTTGGAGCTTCCATGTACGCAAAATGGCAGCAAGAGTACCATGCATGTTATGGAATTATATTTTACATCTTCTGTTTGTCAAAAACATTTAAAGTGGGCCCATTGAGAATGTATCACTCTGCCTGTGGGATCACATGAAGAGGTCATTATTGCATGTGTTATCATGTAACATCACATCTTGCCTGTAGCATCAACAGCCCCTTTCCTAGACAAACTGGTCCATAAACATCTTGCCCATCATTTACGTTTCTTTTTAGTGGAGGCCTACCCTCTTTTTCTGCTCTCTCTGCACTTTGTATATATTACTACCACTGTATTCACAATTCTTTACTTATCGTTTGTGTGTCTGATCTTCTGTACTATGCACTTTTTGAAGATAGTCTTAAGTCTGTCATCTTTTACCTTGAAGTCTGCCAAATACTTCTTCTTCAATAAATGTTTGTACCAATTAAAATAATTCAATGCATGTCTGCAAAGCTTCAGGAGAAGAAGAAAATATCTAGTGTGCATATGTAAGTTTTATTTTTGAGGGAATGAGCTGTGAGTTCAACTATCTAACTTAGAAATGAGTGTAGAACATTATTACAAAGACAAAGACATAATCCTCAAGATTCAAATGAGCTATTGGAGTTTGAATGATAACAGAAAATATAAAACAAGAGACTGGATACTTTTAGCTTGGTTGCTAAAAACAAAGCATACTTTATCCCACTTTAAGTATACAGAACATTATTATTATATAATATAGTATGATCAAATTCATGACATTAATTCTATTGAAATTATAAACCTCAGACAAGTCATACACTAGCAATCCAAAGTTTTTGGGAGATAAAGGCAGAAATTGTAAATTTTAAAATAACTGAAAGAAATGTAGAGTAGAAATTCTAAAGACAATGCAGGGGCAAGAAATAACAATCAACTCTAGAACAATTTAGGGGGCTGGAGAGATGACTCAGTTAAGAGCACTGGCTGCTCTTGCAGAGGACTTGAGTTCAGTTTGAAACACCCACATGGTGTCTAACAACCATCCTTAACTCCAGTTCCAGGGATCCAATGTCTTCTGCTATCCATGAGCATTGTGTGCTTGTGTCCACATACATACATGTAGGCAAAATATTTATACACAAAATATAAAAATAAAATAATTTAGAAAAGATAATAAATAATAGATACAAAATAGGTTAGTATAGGAACAATTTCCTGCTTTAAATATATATTATGCAATATAATATTGTATAGGAAGCATTTTCCTAAATTCCAATGTTCAGGAAGTTCTTAGGCAGAGAATAAAAGGTAATAATTTTATCAATGAACACATATTTTCAAAGAAGTCCAAATATTTACCAAGAGCACCTGTAATATAGTAGTTGTTAACTGTATCTGATCCCATGGACTCACTTTTCTCTCTCAGACCTATCTTGTTCTAGTTAAAATCACAAATATCTACGTGCCACTAAATTTAAAGAAGAGTTATACATTTCAACCTTGATAAGTCTTTATGATTTAACACAGGCATCACTCCCTCCTTCCCTGGCTTTCCTCCTCTTCTCTGGACATTGCTTATCTGTTTTCCTGGAGGATTCCTCTTCCTCCTCCCTTCTGCTGGAATAATTCATGCACTCAGATAAACTGCATTCAAATGTTTCTAGTTCTTTTCATTAGGTAGAGCTGGGACCTAAAAGAACTAACAAAGCTATGTGAGTAGTATTTTTTCAAGATTTTTAGGGTTTTCTGTCCAAGTCCTTAAGTTCATTTCACCACACCTACATTTTTATTGACTTTTTAAAAGCAGGTCTTTCAAAACTTACAAGAACATTTTCATTACAATGGCATCTTTGTTGAAGATACCTGAATTGGTCTCACAGCTTTGGAGAGTGCTATGAAGATGCCAAGGGAAAACATCAATTAATGGTCCAACCAGCTTCAAGACCAAATAACCACATCAATGGCCAGCCAGCATAAAACACTGGTGCAGTAGTGGCCCTTTTATCTTGGGGGCAACCAAGAGCTACCTAATTGGACTAAAAACCCACTCAATGAGAGGAAACTCAAGTGTGGTACATAACCAAACATAACCAAATACACATGGCTAGAGAAGTCATAGGTCTTAGGGAAAAAATCAAAACTGTCACATCCCTAGACTAATGTAATTTTTTACTATGTGAAAGATACGTATCCTTATATTTACAAATATCCCAGTCAGCACTCTTCAAAGAAGCTTCTTCTCTACCAGACAAAGACTATTACAGAGTACTACATCTGGTCACACACATTGTCTGTGAAGTGCCCAAGTCTAAGTGGCATATCTACAATGCAACCTCTACACCTAAGGCTCATGGAACATAGAACAAGGGGTAAAGAAGATAATAATGAATATCTCCATTCTCATTAATGAAGCTCCCTCATGCAACAAAGAGCCAGGAACACAAAAGGTCACAAATGGCCAAAGTGCAGAAACTAAGAGTCTGCAGAATGCTGGTCCTTGGTCAGGACTCCAATATTAAATTTCACCCATCCAGGGCTCAGAGATCAGAAAGGGGTGGGGGGCAGAAAGATTGTAAGAGCAAGGGAGGAGGTGCAGGACCGTATGGAAATAGAGTCCTACAAGCTCCTGGGACCTTGTTCATATGAACCTACAGCAATGGTGTCAGCATAAACAGGACTCATACAAACTCAAATGGACAAACACCCAGCATAGAACTGGAGAAATGGACAGCTGACTCCAATCTTAGCTGAACGAACATTGGCAATTGACTACTGCTGAATGAGAAAGAGCTGATCTTCCTAAAGCAAGAGACTCTAGAAAGGCTGGCTAGACCTCAGTAGATGAACTTGCACTGAGGGACTTCTGGGGACACTCACTTGACACAATAGGACTTAAGACAAATGACAAAGTATATGAATTCCAGTGGGGAGGCTATGGGAGGGTGCCAGTGGGGAAGGGAGTATAAAGATGATTAAGATTGATTGAGATGCTCTGTATGAAATACACAAAAATTCAATAAAAAATAAATAACAATGTATCTGCTCACCTTTGCAAGCTTGCTAAGATCAAGTTCTTGCCAGGATTAGTTCTTGCCAAAGGCTATGTCCCATATATTCCCTTTAGCTACTCTGGTGTACAAGCAATCTTTGGCACTATCTATCTGCCCTCATTCTCCCTGCATCTTCATATGGTTTTGCGTGTGTGTGTGTGTGTGTGTGTGTGTGTGTGTGTGTGTGTGTGTGTTTATGTGCCTCTGCCTCTGTCAGTCTAACATTTTTAAAAAAGTTATTTATTTTTGTGTGTAGCCACGTGTGTGTATATTTGTTTATGTACACCACATGTATGCTGTTGTCTGCAAGGTCAGGTGGCTTTGGATCCCATGGAAATGGAGTTACAACAAGTTGTGAGCAATCTTATGTGGGTGCTGGGAACCAAACTCAGGTTCTCTGCAAGAGCAGTAAGCATTCTTAACCACTGAGCCATCTCACCAGTCCTAGTTTCCCTTCTTGCAAAGACATAAACCATATTTTTCCCATACTCCATAATGACCTCAGCTTAATCAATTATTCATTTATTTAACAATCTTATTTTCAAAAGACATCACAATCTGAGGTTTGTAGGTTGAGACTTTGATATAATAATTTTGGGGAACAAAACTCAACTCATAAAAACCTCAATGTGAAAATTTTACAGATAGGCTAATAATTATGGTTCAGTTAAGGTAATTTCTACTGAAAAAATATATCTGGGAAGTTTACCATCAGGAAAGAATGCAGAATACTGATAAGAATTTGTTATCTTTTGGGAACTATGATAGAGTTAAAAAAAATTAACATCATTTTCCAACAGTGTGTTTAAAGGAGAGGTCATTGAAAAGTAATGCCTAAAGAATATTAATTTTTAATTTGAATTTTTCAATTACAATTATATAAACAAATAAGTGCTTGCCAACTCTAAAATAAGTCATTATCCAAATATTTTTAATTCTCATTTCACATAACTGCAGTATAAATCATGTCAATAACTAAATGGTGTGCTTTATGTAGTTCTTTAAGAGCTGAAGAAGTTAAGTGTCCTTCCAACAGTGATCCAACCTACCTTTTCCTTTGTGTAAATTTATGCATGTCCTAATTCTGTGTGAGAGTACATACTCAAGTGAGCGAAGATCAAGAGAACTTTCTCACTATGTTCATGTGGCATTCTATTCTACAAACTTTCATCTTTTAATCCGATATCCACTTAACTACTTAACTACACTACAGAAGATTTATTTTTACCCCCTCTTGTTTCACAAAGGACTCAAAAGTCTGCAGCAAATTTTGACACTGTAATATTTTTCTGACCTCCTTCCCCTGCATTCATTCTGTTTCTCTCTCTCTCTCTCTCTCTCTCTCTCTCTCTCTCTCTCTCTCTCTCTCCTCCCTGCCTCATTTTCATATGGACACAAAGCCTTGGGATAAAATGATGGTTCATTATAGTGGTACAGAGCTCTTATCTTCATCCGGCAAGAGTCATTTCCTTCCAAAGATTGAAATGCAAATGTGAAAATTAATGATAACTGCATTATCTGATAGCAGAGATAATACCAATTCACTGTCAGAGTAATACACAGTCATTCTACGATTTCCTCCGCTTCTCACAATATTCTTCTTACTGTCAGACTATATCTATGGTTAACTATGTTTCATAGGTGTCTGTTAATTTACTTCAAATGGCATTTCCCAGATCTTATATCTACCACATTTTCCCAATCAAAAAGGAAACGAAATCAGAACTGTAATCTTCAAGCCCTTCTTTGGACTAATAAAAAGGCAGGGGTTTGGAGGAAACCTGTATCATTAAGTATGTGCTTCTATCTCACAGTGGTCTTCTAGCCACCATTCCACTTTATGCAAAACAGCCCCCATCTTCTTAGGTTCATTTCAGATACAAAGCAGAAGAACCCGTTCAGCCACATCCGTCCACAGTGCTGAACAACAGCTCAAGAGGAACGTAGAATTTCCTGAACAATAGTTAGTCCATGTGCAACAAGTACCCACCTTTGACCTTACCCTAGACATTTATTCTTGAAAATATATATTTTTGTCTATATATTTAAACTAAAATTATTTAGCTGAATTATATTTTCAGTCAGGTAGAGTAGTACAACATAGACATAATCTTATGATGACTTTTCACAGAGCAAAATCAATTCACAGCACAAATGTTTAATGACTTCCACAGCAAGCATTGTAATGACTACTGAGGCACAACTGTCAAAATGATACTAAAATTCCATTAATAAGGTAATTATTATTAGCCCTGTTTTAGAAGCACTAAGGCCATGGAGTAGTAATAACTTGCTCAGAGTTGTGCAACTCAGTTGTAGCATCCCCAAGCAAGAAGTGCACAGATTAAATGTGCTTGGTCTTCCTCACTCATTACATTACCCCATAACTTCTCTGTGATGGGTAGCAGAGAGCTTGGAGGTTTTCTAATACATGATGTTGAAATATGTTCCCAACCAATTTCTTTGCATTCATCAAACTGTCAATAAAGAGCTGGATTTTTGGCTTCAGTTTTATTGATAAGATTCTAGGTTTAATATATAAATATCAAGATTTATTTAAATAAAAGCTAATGTCAAAGAAGTTAAATAACTGTTTCCTCAAAACTTTTATATGCACATGTCTGCATGAATGCACACTACTGCATGAATGCACACTATTTGGGGACTTGCATGTATTCACACATGAAGGTATGATCTAAATTCAATTCAATATTATAATATAAAAAGAAAAAAAAACAAATTATTCACTATTTGCAAGTGTGAAAAGAAGTCATGTTGCAACTGTAATCCAGAACTCTAAGCCAATTGAAACTGTACTTGGAATACTGAGTTGATCTAACTAAGATATGGTTTTTACAGTACTTTTTTCATAGAGATGACAATGGATTTATAAGGATTCTCCTGAATCCAAATCTATAAATAAGTACTCCAGACCGGCCTTGGAAAGTAGTTCTGATGACCTTCTTAAAAGAAAGATGGAGATATAAACACTACTTTAAAAAATGTATCAATATTTCAAGCCTTGATTGGTCTGCGAGGACCAAGCAAAAAATGTGTCACAAGGGCCCATTCTAGGATGACAACACTCAGCAGATTTGTGCTAGATGCCCTGTGTAGTACATCACTTTCAAATGTCACCTTCATAAAAACATTGTTGAGAAGTTATCATTATTCCCATTTCTGAGATAAAGAAACTGAGGCATATCTTCTAACATTTCACAACTATGAGGCCATAAATGCTACCAATGTAAACACAAACACAGGCCTGTCTGATCTCAAATGTGTACCACTTTTAACTCTGTAGGGTAGTAAGCTCTACTTTCAAGGCTGAAGGAAGCTTAATTGTTGCATTCATGACTAGGACATGACCAATTAAAGGAGAGAAAATGCAATCAAGAAAGGAGAGTGCAGGCAGTATCATCCATCACCTTTGCACTGCTTCTTGGCACACTTCACAACTGTAACTGTGTACTCAATGCACAATAAACCTGTACTGAATGAGTGAAAGTATAAGCATATTGGTTAAATGAAGAACTTGTGACTGACAAAATACGAAATGTGAGGCTGATAAAGAAGGACTACTTACTTTGAAAGAGGATAAATGATGTAAGACTAAAACAGGCAAATGGAGATCACAAGGCTGAAGAATGAGGAACAAAAATACATGAACCACATACAAGCAAGAAGTGTCAGGCTAATTTATTTAAAAGCAAGGAACTAAAATGAAATTTAACATTAGGTAGGAAATGCTTAAGTAATGAGGTAGCTATTTTGTTTTGTCTTTTGTTTTGGCCTTATGAATGATGTGCATGTAACTTTCCAAACTTAAACATGTCATGTTACTTAAAGAATGCCTAAGAGTGACAAACATTTAAACATTAAAGAATTTCACATTATAAATGTTTACAAACACAAATTCCTTTGAATGTTTAGGCTCCACTTAGAGGGGTCACAAAGGTGTGACTGGTTATGATTTCAGTCTAAATGTACCTTTTCATTGAACTTAAGGGAAAACTTTTGTTACAGGGAGGAATTTGCCTTTGATACAAATAGAACCTCCCAGACAGGGGTTGATTCATTACTGAACTAAGCCATCAAGGAAGGTTGTGAAGTCATCCTCAATCAAACTCTAAAAAAATAAGATAAACCCTGATCCATCTTAAATGATGTCAGCTCTATGCTTCAAATTCCTTAGATAATTTCTTCATCCTTGATTCTGTTCTATTTTTAGAGAAAACTGCCACTCTTAGGATGATTGTCAAGACTGGGAGAAAGGGATTTGAAATTAAGAGACCTTGAAATCACACCTGGCTCATTACTTCATGTCTTAAACAATAATATATTGATAAACTAAAAACTAAATGCTTCATACCATGAAGTTTACCTTTTGTGATATAAACCACAATAACAAAAAATAAACAGTTGTGGAACTATTGTGGCCCAATTGTTCCAAAGCCATATGAAAAGATCATTGCACTTTAGGAATATGAGTTGATTCAGTTTTGTAAAAAGGTAATAATATTTCTTATACTTCATAAATGAAGATCGAGGCATGAAGAAATTAAGCAACCTCCTACAGATTGCTAAACTAATTAGTAACACATGCAGAATATGAACCAAAATCCAGACTGCAGGTTTAGATCAGAATCCAGGTTCCTTTTGCTATTGAGTTTGGAGCTGTCATTGAAATCTAGAAAATGTTTTTTTTTTTTTCATACAGATGGAAAGCATCAATGTTCTTTTGTGGACAAAAAATTAGGTATTAATATTGAAGCAATTAATATTTATTTAACAATAAATAAACCTCTTCTATGCTCTCTCAGGGTCTCCAGATTGAACAAAATTAATGAACATTCTATCAGGAAAAGCAACAAATAACCCAAGATCCATTCCTTTATTATGAGCTAACATCATCACTTCACAGGGCTTAAAAGTAATAAAACCATCATTTCCTTAAGTAACTACAGAGAAAAATATGTTGTTGACCTTATGATACATAGAGTGGGGGTGGGGTCCTATAAGCATGTAAGAGACATATATTCTCCCTTCATTTTTTTGACATATTCACAGGTACACCAGAACAAAGTAATATGTGTACCAAATTCACCAAGTAAAAGCATAAATCAAATGCACAAGTTAATTCAACCGCCACCAAAAAACTCACTTGCATGTTACTCAGCATCCCCAACTTCTTTGATTTGTTGTCAATAATATACTTTATTGTAGTAAAACCTCCCTGAAAAGATGGTGTTAGGTATGCTGCATGTGTTCAGCAGCTTACTACCCCCTACATTTTCTTGTTCCTCCCTCAAAACTGAGAAATCTGTGAGCTTTAGACACAAATGTCTACACCCACACATTTGCCATAATACAGGCATAAAAGAATGCAACGTTTTGTAAGCAGACACACCTAAAAGTCCACCCAGTCTAATTAGAAAAGCAAAAATCTCTTCTAAACACATACATATTTAATTCCAGTAAATAAAGAGTTATAAAAGATTCATGTACCCATTTCAAGTGGTATAGAAGCCTCATAGGAAAACTGAACATTTTAGAAAATATTTTTTTCCAATTGTTTTAATCAAGGAAATTCTTCTTTACATTGAGAGCTCAGAAAGAGCCTTCAATAAAATGAAAATACCAGAATTCTGTGTTTTCTTACAATCTCCTTAAATGTGGCTCTGTGGTATTTTAAATATAATACAGTTGGGTCCAGAATCTTGTATAGCATTATACTGTAGAGTACAGAATACAAACATTTGTGTGTATCATGAATAACATTAGAAATGACATCATAATAATCAGATATACTGTATCTTCATTTTTGTTTGCATTATATTTTCCAGCTGCTGGTTTCAGAAAATTACCACTGGAGTTCCTCTCTTCCTCATGCACAGTAGAGAGCAATTTGCAAAGTCATGCAAGGGTGGAAATGTGATTGAAATATAGGGATCTTTCTTAATGAAAAATGTTACTGCTTTGGAAATTACAGCTGAAACTATTTCAAAGCTCTCTTATATCCTTAGAGCCTATGACAAAATGGTCTCCATTTATCAATATACCATCAATTGTAAATTACTTAGCAATAAACAGAAAGGTTATTTCCTACAGAGTTACTATATTACAAACAGCATATATTATTATAAAATTATACTAATATTGGGTTTTGATTAGTCTTTTTTATTTTTTTCCCTGAAATGAATAAATTTAAGGCCCTTTAAGTGCACATTTAATTTTAATAATTAAGGTAAAAATGTTGCCAGCATATTGAATCAAAGGGGGAAATCTATTAATAGGGT
Source organism: Nannospalax galili (assembly GCF_000622305.1). Lineage (NCBI taxonomy): Eukaryota > Metazoa > Chordata > Mammalia > Rodentia > Spalacidae > Nannospalax > Nannospalax galili. The sequence continues at coordinate 4,770,451 of NW_008354281.1, forward strand.
GGAAATTTCTAAATAGATATTTCAGTTTCATCTGTGATTTACAACAGAACTAAACTGAATATGATAATTCTTTGAAGTATTACTGTTGCTGACATATCTGTAAGATTTCAAACTGTGCCCAATTGGAATTTGGATGTAGCTAAAAGATTCTCTGATGAAAGAACACATAAGTAGAATTGACTAACTTTATGTAAGAAGGAAATATAGACATTTCAAGCAGAAGGTGACACTTTACATTTAAAGTTTATTTAAAATAAAATCTTGTTTCAGTAAAAATGTTTTCTCAAAACACCATAGAACCAGCATGCACAAAAAAAGTGTGTTTTTCAAAATCTGAGTTAAGAGATAGTTAAAAGTTTTACAAGCCATCAAAGTTTCAAAGGAAAAAAAAGTGAATTTCTGATAAAAGTAACAGTAGGCTGAATGTTGCATTTTCTTTCCTACCTGGTCCATCCCAGTCATCTGTCTCAACTCCAGGCTGCCCTGGTTTCTCCGAATGGGTGTCCCCATCTGATTCTGCTGGCTCCTGTATTCCTTCATCATCGCCTGAAATATACAAACACAGAGAGAAAAAAGAAATGACCAAAGTCCTCTGATATTTAAATCTTTTTAAGGCAATGTCTAATCAGAAATTTTTCCATATACACTGGCAAATTTCCACAAGTAATCATTTGATATCTATTGTGTCTTAAAAATAAAGAAAACTGTCAATAGATGTCAATAAATAAATGAAACTAAGTACTATAAATAATAAAATACGTTTCCATATACATTTTAGTTGGTAACTAGTATTGTATATAAGAGAAACACATAGTGATGCTTAGGTTTTTAATACTTCAAATACGGGGCTTGAGAGATGGCTCAGTAGTTGGGAGTGCTGACTGCTTTTGCAGAGTATCCGGGTTCGAGTCCCAGTACCCACATGGCGGCTACAAACTGTCCTTAACTCCAGTTCCAGGGGAATCTGAAGCTGTCTTCTGACCTCCGTGGCATTGCACGACACGGGTGCATTCACATACATTCAGGCAGTAAACGCATACAAATAAATAAGTAAATAAATAAATAAACAAATAATAAATAAATAAATATTCACATACACAAAAACATGTCTATTTCCAAATTATAATTTTATGAAGGCATGATACAGTAAAACAAATTAAAGAAATATCTTTTTAAAGGCATCATTACTTTTATTTATGTGTATGTATTTATGTTTGTGTGAGTGAATGCCAAGCGTGTGGGGGTGCACTCGAAGGCCAGAAGAGGGCACCAGATTCTCTCAGAGCCGGAGTTAATGGCATTTGTGAGCTTGATATGGGTGCTAAGAACTGAACTCGGGTCCTCCAGAAGAACTGCAATTGTACTTAGCTACCATGCTGTCATCACTGCAGCCTTTTAAATAATATATTAGTGTGACATATATTTCTTGTTTTGTTGGGTTTAATTTATTTGCAAGATTTTTACTTTTCCTCAGTTTTGTGTTTCTAGAACAGTGTCATTTTTCTGGGAGAAAGGGTATAAAAATCAAAATAGATGATTATCATGTGAGATGAACCAGTGAGTCAATGCTGGTTAGAAGCTGTGAAGTCATGCTCGTGCTTGGATAAGTGTAGCTTGTTTTCATAATTTCATGCTTTCATTTTCATATGAAAAGCAAAACCAAATAATGTATTGTGAGCAGGAATTAAGTTATGCTTAAAGAAAATATCAACCACATTTTAGAGTAAAATGTCTAATTTTTAATCTCTTTATTTTAAATAATATACAATGAAGTATTTACTACATCAAAGGAGGTAATCCATTTTAGCATGTCCAGATTTATGAACATTAACAAGACATGTCTAACTATTATAACAGTTTTCAAAAAACACAATACCAAGAAATACAAAGACAGAAACAAGAATAACGCTAAAATCATGGCAACTACACTCAAACCCAATGCTGTTAAAATTAAATATTAAATAGCTTGCCCATCTACTTTCTTCTGAAGTGTTCAGTAGCTGTTTTCCACTTAGCCACTCAGATTTTTAATTGTATTGAATTTTAGTATTAAATATTAAAATATATAGGATATTTAAATTGTCAAAATAACATCTAAAATGCAAATGTTTTGGGACATAATCACTAGGCTTAACATTGATGTGATGTTAGTATGAATTTTTAAAAATATTCATGTTGATTTGAGACTGTCATCTGATGTATTTTGATCATAGTCAGATCCCCTCCCTGCCTCTACATTACTAACTCTCCCACTGACTCCATGCCTCTATTATTATTATCTTGCTTTTTCTTAAAACCTATTAAATCTAATCTGTGGTTTCTAAGTGCCCTTGAGTGTGGGTCTTTCTTTTGAAGTCCAGTCAACATACCAGAGGTCATACCAATAAGGAAAACTGACTCTCCCTTTCCCAGAAATTATCAACTGCCAATAGATTTTCAGCAAGGCCTGGGTAAGGGCTGACCCCTCAACAGTCACTTTTTCTCTGCACAGTGACCAAGTTGTGAGTCTCTGTGTTGTCATCTGCTGTAAGAAAAACCTTCTCTGTTAAGAGTTGAGGGATGCGTTAATCTATGGGCATAACAATAAGTCATTATTGCAGCTGGAGAATTAGATGGTACAGTCATTAAGACCACTGGCTACTCTTGGAGAGGACCCTGGTTTTGTTCCCAGCACCCACATAGTGGCTAACAAAGGTCAGTACCTCCAGTTAACCTCCACGAGCATTGCATGCGTGGGTGTACTTATGTACATATAAGCAAAACACTTATACATATTAAAAAAATCATTGTGATTCAGTCTAATATTATCTCTATTTAGGAGAATGACAGTATTGGGTTCTCCCCTATGGTCTGTGGCCTGTCTGGTCACAGGCTCTTGGCCCTGATAACAGTGCCAAATATGACTATCTTGTGAAGTGGACCCTAAATCCAATTAGCAGGTGGTTGTTTGCTCCCATGATACTCCTGCCATTATTGCACCAGAAGGCATATTTTGCCAAGCCAGTTGTTATTCTTGTTTGCAGAATGTAGGGATATAAATGAGCAGGTGAATTAATGGATAGGATGAATTTAATGAGGTTGGGAATGGGAGTGTAAGGCTTAAGAGGGAGTGACAGGAGGAATAACTATCACTAAAACCTTTTGAAAAGTCATATGGAAACCTACTATAGAAGCTTCTTTTTTGTATAATACACAGTATACAAAAAGAGCTTAAATGTAGCTACCCTATAACAGAGGTTCAGTGGCCCTAACAGACACTACAGGCTAGCAAGCAAAAAGCTCAATGCTAGAAATGAACTCCTTCATTTGTAGTTATTGACCAGAGAGATCCTACAGATCCTTAAACAATATTGGATATCACCATTGCCTTTGATTACCAATCCAGAACTGGACTGTAAAACTCTATTGCTGAAGATACTACATACCTGAATTGCAGAACAAATGAGGATATATCAAGCTGAACTTGAAGCTACATCTCTATTGATCAGATTTCATAGGAGTAGAAAGTGCTGTCATGTTACTTGCAGAGAAAGGTAATAACCAACCTTACCCAGCTACTGTGAATTTTGAGCTTTAATCTCCATAGATGTTATATTTGTTTCTCTATGTAACTACACAAAATGAATTATTTTTTAAAAAATGGACAAAATAAGGGGAATGAGGAAACCCTGAAATCCATTTCTTTAAAAAAGGAAGAAACAGAAATGCAGTTTTATTGAACTCATTTTCTTGAGTTCATTGCAATGGAGCTCCATTTGTTCTGATGGGTCTTAAGGAATGAAGCACATAATTAACATACATCTGTGACCTCACATCTGACCTCAAATCTGGAACTGAAAGCTCTTTAGATGTTGAATATCTTTCAGTATGATTAGAATGAATAGCAACGGAAATTTGAAATTTTTTCCAGAAAAAAATATTGAGCATCTACCACGTTTAGGTAATTATGATAAGTACAGTAGGCTAAGAAAAGTGAGAGTTCCTTACTGGAGTATAGAACCAATCAAGAAGAATACATTCACAAACGTGAGTGTGAGGCAAGGTCAAACTGCTGTAAGAAAGGTATAAATTCTCAGTAATAAGAGAAGTATTCCAAATTTTTTTGTTCCTCTTCTTACCAGTGTTCAAGTCCACAAACACTTTACCAATTATCGTCTAGAGATCAAGGGGACACATTTTTCATTTCTCTCATTTCTCAGGCACAGGAAAGGCTGGTCCTTAGTCTGAACATACAAGTAGGCTCTGTGACCTCCAGTATATTGAATACTAGTAGCTTTGAACTACCAAACTTTCAGCCTGCCTGCACTCTCTCTGTATACCAAGTTTCCTTCTAGTTTCCCCAATATAGACAATAAGAGATAAAGTCTGGTAATCAAGAGACTCATGATATCTACTTTGATAGATCAGATTCAGGCTATTCCTTTTACTAAATTTCAATATGATCCCTGCACATAAGTACTAATCTAATATCATATAGTGAGCACTTTGTATAACTAGAATCACAATAGCGTAGAGAAACTTAGGATCTCCCATGAGCTGGATCTTTTCCATCTGCCCTTTCCTGCTGGACTCAGGGGTATTTCTTTCCTTTCTTCCCTGCTTTTTGCCCTGTGGAGTCTCACTTCTGTGAGTTTGCTTATCTTCTGATTTCTGGCTGAGCTCAGCCAATGGATGCAACAATAGTAGATTAGAGGAACAGAGTGCAGAAGGAGAGAAAGGCCAGGTGCTTGTCCTTCAAAGACCTCTTATTCCTTGATGGTCTCCAGCTGCTAGCAGAGGCTGCACTTCAGTTAGAGCTCCTCTTCTGTGTCGCCTCCTGTCCCCAAACTCTTGTATCAGCATCCTATCTAGTACCTCTTGAGACAGAATTGCTGTTGTAAGCCCCTGGATGCTGCTTAGCCCTTGCAAGGGCCGAGCCACTAAAACACTTTTTTGTTTGTTTTTTTTGTTGTTGTTGTTTGTTTGTTTGTTTGTTTTGTTTTTGTTTTTGAACTGCAGACAATGTGTTGGTCACTGGAAATATAAAACGGTGGTTCTTTTGTGTAATTGCTAGAGTAGGGTGGGATGGAGTCAAATAGACAGAGACCTGCAACCCAGGATGACGAGGCCTAGAAGCAGTTTACAATGTTATAGAATCACAGGGATATGACAGCTAACACAGGCATGGAAACTTCCTGGGAAAAAGAACAAGTAAAACACCTAATATTTTGGAGGTATGATCCTAGCTTGCATTGAATTCTGTAGGTTTCATACCCTGAAAATCCATGATTGGAAACTGTGAACTCCTCAAAGCAGGAAACATGAGAAATAGCATCATAATTTATTTAACGTTCTAGAAAATATGTAAGACTGAAGTTGGCAGGTGATTAAACTAGAAAGTCCAATATTGCAAGAATCTGTTTCAGAAGGTGTTTGAAAATATCAAAGAGAAAGTTTGAGAAATAGTCCTACTGTGTGATGGTTAACTGAATGAAGTCATTTCTTTGTTCAATATAAGTCAAACTTATAATCATTTTCATGCAGAATCTTTTAGGAAAATAAAATGGCAGGATGACTACATACCTTGACAGGTATTCATTATTGAAAACATTAGTAAATTTTTCAAAAGTAAAACGTGATCATTTAACCCGTTATGGACTTGTGTGAGCATATAATTTCAAATAATAAAGCACGTTCACTAAATGTCACAACTGTAAATCAAAAAAATATAAAGCTTATATTTAACTTGTTTAATACCTGGAGCAATACTAAATTTTGATAATCCTTGTCATTTTAATTATCTAATTTGTTTCATTATATAGTACATGTAATTTGAACTGCTAAAAATAACATTATATAAAGAAGCACTGCAAAAAATAACTACACATAATTAACAAGTCAAATGAATTTCATTTTATACCTATCGAGCTATATATGAAATGGAAAATCATACTATATATCACACTGTTAAAAGTAAATCTCAGAGGGAGTAATAAAGTCTTAAATTTTGTAGTTTTATGACCTAATTATTTAATATTGTTTTCTAAAAGAAACAACATGAAAGAGAAAAAGATTATTATAACACCACCGGAATTCCATTCGAAATGATGGGTGTGGATATAGAAAATAAAATGGGTCAGCATTTTATTTTATAATCATTTACATATCTGCTATCAGCCAAATTCTGGAAACACCTAGCTTAATGAAGTATAAATCATGTCATCAAGCTCAAATTCTATGGTGAACCTAAACAGGGCCAGCACAACTTGATCATTCCTCCTTACAACATACATTGCTAAATGTCTAATTAACAACACCTTATCAGCTGTGATACCCTGATACTTCAACAAAACAAACCAGAAGACAGAAATATGAGAGGATTACCAGACATGCTGTCAGAAAGCATCAGAGACAAGACGTGATTCCAAGTTATTCTGACTCTTTTCCCTAGATCTGATCCCCAGCACCAAAGAAAACAACAACAAATATTGCAGATATCTACTATGTGGCAAGCAGCAAGGAAGCAGAATGTAGACCTGAGAGTCACTTCCTCCTCCTCATATAAAGTCCCTGTCTCTTCACTGTGCTTGTGTATTAAGATGAAAGTTTTAATGGACTTATCTTTATAATCATTACCTTTTAAGGTTCCCCATTTTACTTGGCACCTAATACAATCAACTACACATAGATGCCTGATCAATAATGATTGCTCACTGACCAGTCAGAAAATTGGATCTTTGTCTCATTCTTCTCACCATAACCTACTGCAATATCATTACATTTGCTAATTAATTGCTTTCAGAACAGTATTTCTATTTAATAACTAAAATATGTCACATTTTCAACTTTTGGACCTTTCATCTTCTAACTTTATCTCAGGAAACTAGT
>NW_008354281.1:4777361-4799275 GCF_000622305.1 Nannospalax galili
AATCTTGTTACTAATGAAAAATGAAATGATTAAAAATAATTTAATCAAATATGAAATCTCTGAAGTGTTCTTAAGAAACACCATTTTTTACTCACAATAGAGACTTGCTCTTTTCCTTTCAATATTTTTTTCTCATAGAAAATTTATAAATAGAATTTTATTTTGATATTAACTGAACTCCAGCCTCTTCTTGATTTGAATGGAACTCACTTCATTGACTGCCTTTTTCTTAATCCATTTTTGATTCTCCTGTGTTCAAAATCAGCACTATGGAGCAGCTTAGGACAAATGCCATGAATAATTACTAGCCAAGTTAATAACGACAAGTTTGCTAATACACTGCTCCAAAAGCTTCACTGGTAGGAAGAGGAAAGGAAAAGAGAAAGGGTTGTCAGAGGAGCCAGGCATGACTTTGACAACTACTCAGTTACTTTCTAAATTCTTTATTCACATATTTTTGAATAGAAAGTTCAATGTGTTTCAGCAAAGCACAAACATACTTAATGGGATAACTACTACATCTATCCTGAGAGTAATTCATAAAGTAATGAAACAGAATAAATGTCAAGTACTAACAAAATCTATAACATTTCTAAAATTATGACTATGGAGTTAATGGTTTTCCACTGCAAGATTAAACTCTTTTGTTGCTATTTTAAAAGATATGTGTGTTGGGAACCCTTCCATTTTTCTTAGTCTAGTTTTCAGAATCAATGAGAGTGCTATGGGAGAAAATTGAAGGTGTTATTGAGCAGTATAATGCGTGACATAAATGACTTGGGGAAATGCACTAGAATACAGTCTTTGAAACACATGAAACAGCCTCTTTAAATACCATATTAGGTATTGTTGGCAAGGGTAAAGGCAGTGGCTCTCCTAGCCAAACAAAAATCATTTCAAAAATGCAAACAAACACCTTTTCATTGAAAGTTAAACACTGCTGTAGAAATTAAAGATTTTCCACATTCTGAGACAGTCACTTTCTCAGCACAAAACAGCAGCAGTGTCTGAAAGCAGTCATGCAAGCAGACAGCGTTTCTTAACCCTGCTTTTTTAATCCATGTAGTTCCTGTCAATATTAACCTCTTATAGAAATTCTTGTACAGTACAACTATTGAACTTTCTTGACTAGGAGTGTTGCTGGAGCTGTTAGTCAACCCTATAATGTATTTTGCAATCAGCTAAATCATCAAAGTATTTTTTAACAATGAACAGTTCAGAAGTGACAGATCTACTTTCTTGTTCACACAACTGCTTATCAGAGAATAGATATCACATATGTTTTCCAGGTGCTTCCTATAGTTAGGGTACCTTCACAGAAGCCGCTCATGAAAGATAAGGTCATAAAAGAGATGAAAAATGTGTGAGCTTCATACCCTTATGGTTTTATCATCAGACAAGATAGCTTTGGTTGAAGGACTGTAGGAGTCAAAAACAGAAAACTGCACCTCACATCGAAGGGCGAGCACATTAAAGTTTAAGATTCAGTTTGTGCTTGTATTACCTAAAAGCAATATGGTTTGGCTAGAAACACATGCTTAGTTATAGTTCATTTAAGAAAAAATCTCAGACAAAATCAACTCTGTATTGCCAAGTTTAGTCATAGCTATTCACAGAGAAACACAATAAAACATGCAAACAAATACCCCACTTATAGCAACAACTAATGGAAACTGTAAACATTTCAACTCTTTGAAAAGAATAGATCCATTGCATTTGAATAGGTCCCCATCATGGCAGCTGACTTGGGTTTATCTTTGTGTTTTTCTAGGTTCTAGTCAATTATATGCAGCATATAATTGTATTCAAAAATGAAAGTCATCTCCTTGAAATTTACTTAGGTTTTCCATATTTAATATTTTATTATCTTGGAAACAGCCATTTTCAGACTCTCAAATATGAAAAATTAAGCAAAAAATAAAATCTACATTATGATTTAAAGACCCCAATGAGAAAATCTTGAAATAATTCCTAACAGCAGCACAGGGGCAAGTATATTAAGAAGAAACTAAACCTTACAGTCAGTATGTGACTACTGTAATTTGCAGTATTTTATGGTAGCTAGCAAGGGAAATTATTGAAAATACTAATGCTTCATGTAACTACATCATATGAAGTTTACAAGAAAAGCATTGATAACTTGGGAAGAAACAGCAGCAGTTTATAGTCCTTGTAGAGTATTGGCAAGTTTTTCCTGCCATCAACAGTCTCTTCCAGGTGAAAGTCTTTCTCTCAAAGTTCAAGTTCACTAAAGAGCTCAAGCACAAAGAAAATTTCCACATGAGAGAAAATAAGCCAACTTCTAAACAGGGCATTACTCAATAATTTTTATTCCTTATTACTTCTCTCAGTGAGTGAGCACCAGACAGGATCAAGCAAATATGGAAAGAAAAAAATTTAAAAGGTGTTTCTGAAATAAATGTATTTCACAGTTTATATTTAAAGAATATTGTTACCTTTTCCTCTCTTTCCACCAAAACCAAAATTATCATTGCAACTAAGAGCATTCCATTCAGATAATTCTACCTAATTCAGATATTTTTCATTCTCAAGAAGAGAAAACAGCGCTGGAGTTCTGCAGATGAGCTGGGTATTAGGAATGAAAATCCACCTATTCACAGATCTTTGTACTGCCACCAATTGATCACTATCCCAGCTGAAGACAGTCAGCTGCGTTCAAGTTTCAAACCCAGCATTCATTTCAGAATGGTGTCACTAGCACCAACAAAGAAACCTAAAGCCAAAGCTCACAATATCTGAAACTGTCTCTCCAATGAACCAACCCAATCTATAAGCACAATCATACTCATTTGAGACTGGTGGTATCTGAACATCACTTTCATATGTACTCATGCTTTATGTTCTGCTTTTCAACAAAATAATTTAAAGCATGTTAACTATTCTGGTTATCCATGTACAAATATGACTCATAAGCAAGCATTTATGCCACAGTCCTTCATTACTGCATTCTATTTTACTCATGAATTTATGACTTTTAAAGCTATATTTTCAAACTGTGAAGCCTAAGATAGAGCCTATTAGATAATACATCTTCACAGCCACCAATTACCAAGAATAAGGCCTCTATCAGAAGACCCACTATACACCACTAATTCCAGCACCATAACTGTAAGTGACTTTCGGAGATCAAAAATCAGGGATGCCAAAAGCTTAATTAGGGGCCAGAGAGATATCCAGTGGTTAAGGGCGATTTCTATGCAACCTGAGAACTGTCAGCACACAGTAGTCAGCATCTTGCAAAGACCTATAGCTCCAAGGCCCAAGGAGGAATCTAATGCCTTCTTCTGGCATTTATCCATGCTGAGATGAGCAGATGTACACACATGTGGGTATACATTCAAGTACAAATATACTCATATGTACATACACTCACACAGACACAAACATACACATATAAATAAAATTAACCTTCATTTAAAAAATGAAGAATACCATATATTTCTCCTGATAAACTTGGTTTATTTCTGTTGGTTGATTAATGGAAGCACACTTTACCCTTCTGTTTTCTCTCTCTTATGACATATGAAAAGCCCAGATTTACATTTATTTTAATTTATTTCATTTTTTATTTATTTTTGTGGCTGTGGGTATGTATACACAGGTTTGGCACATGCATACTACAGTGCTCATGGGTAGGTCAGAAGATAACTTAGGGGAGTGGGTTCTCTCTTTCCATAGTGCCATTTCTGGGGATCATATTCAGGTCTTCAGACTTGGTGGTATGCACCTTAATGACTGAGCATTCTACCTGGCACTTCAGATTTACATTTAATGCTTCAGAGCTTTACACATGTATTTCCCTCTCCTTGTTTAATATTTTATTGTCTTTAACCTTATGATTGCTGTCCTTCCTGGCCCTTCTGACCCACAGTGGTCTCTCTGGGGTCAACCTGGAATAAAGTCCCCACTGCTCTTCATACTTACCAGATTGTTGTCATACCCATGCTGTTCATGGAACCTGGAAGCCAGTTCCTTCTTTTTACCTATATAATGTTTATGCAGCATTTGACTGTGGCCTCAATGCTACATGTTACAGTGTTCTTGATGTATTCATTTATTTTATTTTATGTGCATATGTATGAGTGTTTTGCCTACATGTATATGTAAGTGTACCTATGTGTGCAATGTCTATGGAGGCCAGAAGAGGGCATAAGATCCACTTGAACTTGAGTGAGAGATGGTTGTTAGCTGTGGGTGCTAAGAACTGAACCCAGGTCACCTGTAAGAGCTGCCAGTGTTCTTCATTGCTGAGCTGTTTCTTGGGGCCCCAAATGCTACATTCTTAATGACAATTCCACTGATCTTCCTCACTAGGTCAGACCACCCCTTACCATCATGTTAGTTGTATCTGCCTCCCATAATGATGTACTAGCATTGAATCCACAGCATGTCCCACAAAGGCTGATACAGCAGCAGGTGTTCAGTAAATATTTATTGAATTGGGAAGCATAAATTCTGAATGTACAATCACTTTCTTTTTTACATTTAGTGTGTGCTTCTGTGTACATACATGTGTGTGTGCATGTACAAATACATGTATATACAAGCTCATGCCATAACACTTCTGTGGAGGTCAAGGAACAACTTGGGGGACTTAGTTCTCTCCTCTTATGAGGTGAGTTCTGGGGAGCAAACTCAAAGTTGGTGGCAAAATCCTTTATCCTCTGAGCCATCTTCCTGGTACTGACACATTGACACATTTTTTGTTCTTTTATGTTTTGTTTTGAGTCATTAATTATTCCAAGGGTCAAGCAAACCAAATACAAACTATGCATTTTACATAAGATGAGAAACTCTGTACTAATAAAAGTTAAATTTGGACATGTGGCCATCTAAAGAATAAATTTCTCAGTCAGTGTACATATGTGACCATTCCATAAAACTCAGCCTGGACAGTGCAACATAAGTTGAGCAACTCTTTGGCTGTTTTCAGGAGCCTATTCTTGCAGCTAAAAATAGGCCTAATGAAGTTTCTGTATCTATGAGGGATTTTTAAAAATCCCAGATCATATTAGATTTATCCTTTCTTGAATCCACATCAAGCTTCTAACACCAGAGATTGTCCGAAACATGTTCATATCATAGGAAATTTGGGCTGTGTTTAGGTCAAGGTCTTCCCTTACCTCTCCTGCCTCAGTGCCATCAGGAGATCTTCGGCTGCTGCTCATAACTTCAGGCACACACCAGCAGTATCCACAGCATCCTCCAGATTCTCAGAGACATGGGAAATTCTTCATATGCAGTTCAGTTTTTAACATAGCATATTGAAAGTCAGGCTTTTAATGGCTACCTGTAGTTTTTTAGGCTATGACAACTTATTCCATATTGATAGGTTTAGGATTTATATAGCTAATATAAATATAAATACAAGGACATATTAAAAATCTTGCTGAAGGTTTTTCAAATCAGTAGGAACATGAAACCAAACAGCATTCTTGACCACTGTTGTCACCTGTGAATTTACCTTTGCTGTGTTTGTTAATGGATTGATTTTAGCCCTGTGGGCCTGTGACAACTTAGGAGGCTCTCACTGAGAAGAACATAAGGTGATAATACAAAAAGGTGTACACTCCTGGAAGTACAAGAGAGGGGCGCAGAAGCTAAAGTTTCATGAACCTCATAGAAAACAGACTTCTGAGCACTGACTGTCAGTAAAGGTTTGAACTACCTTCCTGATTAAATGCATCATTTTGCCCTGAATGCTCAGGTATTCAGAAACCGTTGTCAAACCAGTCTGAGAACTCTGAAGCAGCATCCAACATTGACTTGAATTATTCCAGTTTGGTTTATTGAAAAGTCTTTTGAAATGCCCTGGGTCTATTTATTTGATGTAAAATTAATTAAACAACTGAGAAATTAAAAGGGAGATTGAATACTCTATCATCTGTTTGGCTATGTGAAGTTTGAACATAAGATATTATGAATAATTTATAATTTTTCAAATCTGATATTTGGGGGTCACCTTAAATGCCTCCACTAAATGATCAGTACCATAGGGATATACATCATTCTTTTCTAACATGGGTTTTCCTTAGGATGTAGCTATTTTTCATCTTTTTTTTAGTATCATCCCCATATTTTTGAAGAACTGCTACTTCTTGCTAAGAATGACTGTATGTTGGTATTTCTCCCAGCAGTCAGCCTCTGGGGAAGAACATGGGAGATCATCAGAGCACAGAATATAGGGGGCAGATGTGTACTAGTGAACACATCGCATGCTACTGTCATGCACTCTGCTTCCAGGAACCTGGAAAACAAACTCAGGTTCCCATCATCAACCCAACCTTCACTATCTCCTTGTATATATTTCCTTGTCTCACCTGTGCACATGTCTTCTTTCTATAACATTCTGTTAAGAAGTGAAAACAGGGACTGAGGCTCAGCGGTTAAGAGCACTGGTTGCTCTTCCACAAGACCTGAGTTCGATTCCCAGCACCCACATGGTGCCTAGCAACCACCTGTAACTCCAGTTCCACAGAATCCGACACCCTCTTTTGGCCTCCGAGGAGTTTGCACAACATGGATATATTTGCATACCTGAAGATATAACATTCATTCACATAAAATAAAATTTAATTAATTTAAAAAATTCTAAAAAAAGAAAGCATTCTTTTCATAGTCCTCTTTCTGCCTCTAAATACGCAGCTAAGGCCATTTTACAGACAGCCATGCTTACACACCAAAATCAATTTGCATGGGTTCTTCAGTGCTACATAAATAGATAGTGCCTGGGTATAACTGTCATCTTTTAAAAAAATTGTTTCTTCAAGACCTCAAGTAGAGAGCCATATGCTAATTCGAGGGCAACAATAGACTTAACATCAACTCTCTTTGCTAAACAGTTGGAGGGACAATGCCTTGTGCGTTGCACCTTCAGATTTCTACCTTGATAAATTTTTGCTCCCAATCCTTAAAAAGATCTTCCCTTCTCACTGTCAGAAAAATATAATCACAGCCTACTGTCTGTGCAAGTCTCCTTTCCGTCTCTGCTCTGTGCATAAGACTTGGTTAGATACAGCCACTGTCAAGTTTCAGAACAGTTCCTTGTCTAATCTTTTTAGTCCTCCAGATCTTTGATACGGAACCTGTTAGAATGGATTGCTTGCTTTTCCAGTTCCTATGTTTATCTCCCTTCCACTCTTGCCATCTGCTGTGCTGCATTTCCTTCAGAAAAGTGAAAAGTTTTCACAGTGCTCAGAGCTCTGCCTGCAAACAATGCGTCTTCCCCTCTTCCTTCCTTCCTTCCTTTCTCCACTTTTTATTTAGGCTTATTTTGTGTTAAGGTCAGGCTGCTTTAAGGAGTTCAATGTGCAAACATTTCCACAGGGCTGAAATTCCTATCCAAATAATTTTGATGGATTTGTAAACACTCTTGTCATTTATTACTAGCTTTAGTCTGAGTACACACATTCTGGTGTGTGTCTCTATTCTTTTGAATTATCTGAAAACAACACTGCAAGCAACAGAGAGGGAGAAATTGTGGGTTATTTCATGCCACCATAACAGCATAATATAATTATCCATTTAGTAAAATGAGTTTAAAGAGCTTTCAATATAGCCTTTGCATCATTGATCTGCCATCTCCATGTATCTAAAAAGTCTTTAAATAAATGCTAAGTGACTGAAATATTTAAGTCTATTTTAAATTGATATACTTATTATTTCTTGTGCTATAGTTCCTTATTTTGACTGATGCATCATTTAATAAGTGTTAAAAATATTTTGTTTATTATTAATTTTTACATGTATAAGTTTATTGCCTACATGTACGTGAATGCACCCTTGTCATGTAATGTTCACCAAGGTCAGAAGAGGGTATTGGATCCCCTGGAACTGGAGTTGCTGATGGTTGTTAGCACCATGTGGGTGCTGAGAACCAAACCTGGGTCTTTTGAAAGAACAGCCAGTGCTCTTAACCACTGAGCTATCTCTCCAGCCTGAATAAGTTGTTTAAGAGAATACCAAATAAAAATACCTTGCAAGAGTGAATTTTAAACTTCACAAGCCCTGCTTTTTCAGATGCATTCATCTCCTTCTACAAGAACTCTATACTAATGGACAGCAGAGAAAAATCTCTATAACCTGAATAAATACCAATATCTCCCTCCCACATAGTAGAATTTTTTAATGGGGGGGAAGATCTTTTATTGGTGTTCTAGAGACAGTCTCACACTGTGGTCCAGGCTGGCTTCAAACTGTCAGTGGTCTAAGTGCCTCACCCTCCTGCATGCTGGGATTATAGATGTTGGCCACATTCCTGGCTCTAATTTTCTGTGTGTGTGTGTGTGTGTGTGTGTGTGTGTGTGTGTGTGTGTGTGTGTGTGTGTAGCACGCATACAGATGTGTCCAAGTGTGTGCGGTTGTACATGCATGTAGCATACAGATGTGTCCAAGTGTGTGCGGTTGTACATGCATGTAGATGTACATGCACATGTATGTACATGTACATATATGTATGTGCATAAGTGTAGAGGCCCAAATTAATATCGTGTCTTCCCAGATTGCTCCTCATTTTATTTACTGAGGAAGCATCTCTCGTGGAATCTGTAGCTTGCAAATTCTGGGTACTTTAGCTAGCCAGCTTGCCCCAAGGAGCTCAGGCCTCTCCTACTATTAGGGGCAGTTTCCAATACCTCCCTGCTTTTTCCTTGAGTTTGGAAAGGATCTGAATTCTTGTCCTCACACTTGGTCTGCAAGAACTTAATCCACTGAGCCATCTCGCCGACAGTCAAGATTTTAATATGGTATTAATCTTTAGTTTTATGACTTTAACCAAGGTACCAAACCTATAAAAATTATAAGAGAAAATAATATCCACCCTAGAGGACAGTAAGTTGATTACAGATGGTGTGGAAAAAAACAAGATACATGACTCTCAGGAACAGGCAGAAAGTAGAAGTTGCTATTATCATTATTATAATTATTATAATTGGTTCATAGTTTCAATGCTGATCTCTCTAATCTCAAAAAGAAAAGAAAAAACACTGAGGCAGCAATTTGCATTCATTATCAGCATTTATTGGTGCAACACATCCAGTTATTTTTACTTGACCTTTTAAGAACAACAAAAAAAGTCTGACTTTATTACTATAATTAAATTCATCATGTCATAGCCTTCTACATTTCCCTCTACACTTTCTATGTTTAGGCGTACCAGAGACAAAGATTACCCTATCAGGTAATGGGTGGACAAATGCCTAATACTGCCTGTTGCTTCTCAAATGGTAACAAGAAACAATGAGAGTATTTTGTATACTAGGAAGAAAATGCAAAATTTTTATGAGAAAATTAAGTTTTGATAATACTATTGGATTTTAAACTTACTAAATGGTAGTGCAGATGCACAAAACTGTTTTTAAATTAGTTGTGATGTTTAAGGATAAAAACTAGATGAAACACTACTAATTCCATGAAATGTTTCTTACAACATGAATATTTGATCTAAAATCCTAATGTGATCAACAGTCACGTTCAGGGCTGTCAGTCAGGTTAATTTATATGATAAACGTAAATTATCTGGGGCTGGAGAGATGGCTCATGGGTTAAGAGAACTGATTGCTCTTTCTTAAGACCCAGATTCGAGTGCCAGTACCTACATGACAGCTAACAACCATCTGTAACTCTAGTTCCAGGGAATCCAACACCCTCTTCTAACCTCCACAGGCATTACATGACATGGATGCACCTACCTACAATGCAGGCAATACACTCCTATACATAAAATAAAAATAATAAATATTTTAAAATAAAGTAAATTATCTACTCAGACATGACCAACACTGTCAATACTTATAATTTTCCTTAAATAGGAAAATAAATTGTGCTAGCAGATATAAATGACTGGTCAACATGAGTACAGTCCTCAAATAAAAATGGAAGGAAATAATACTGAAATATGCATACTTTTAATTTGCACAGCTACTCACATAATTGCAATTTGATCAAAACTACTTTTTAAAGAAACATGAGTCCTTCACCCAACCCAAAACATCACTGAGAAAATACAGAAATTAATTTTTTTTAAAAGAAAAGCAATTTTTTTTTCTGTCACTTATCTAAATTTAATGATTGATTAATGAATTCAATATCTAGATTAAAAGTGAAAGAACCAATCTATGATACGGGTGTCTCCTAATATGCATGTGGTTAGCTCTGCATAAATAAAATTTCCAAAGATTAAATAGAATATTCTTCTTCTGACTTTCAAAATTTGGGAAAAACTACAAAAATAAATCTTGAAAATCTATAAATGTTCTTCCTCTTGCACAAACCTTAAACATTGAACTGATGGCCAAATTTTCTAAATGATAATAAAATGGCCTTCATAATAATTTTTACTTTTATTATTTATAATAATGATGCTGAAGTAAAATAAGAATATCAATAAAAATGGGCAAATATCTGCTAAAACCATAAATATTTAGCTAGACAAAAGTAAATATTGTTTATTACAACTTGAGATTACCTCAGAAATCATAAAAGGATTAAGAAAATACATGATTTAGTCTATTTCACAGGTGAGATGCTAATGGCCATTTCAAAGCAGAAGGAACTGAGTTTGCCATATGCAAATCAACATATGGTACCATATACAACTCAGACAAATGCAAGTTATTTCACACACTGTGAAAAATCAACTGCTTTCACTTTGTTGAATTCTTTTCATGATCTGGGGCAAGGATGAGGTTAGCAGACAAAGCTTTTTCTGACCCTTACATATGAAACACTGACATTGGCAAAATTTGTATTCATCATCTGGCTTCATCACATCAAAATAAATAAATAAAATACTGCCTCTCTTACAATTATAGAACTTATTCAAATGTTCCTCTTTTTCCCAAAATTCTTCCTAATTCCAAATAAAAACTATGTTGTGCAGATTTTTAACACAGCAACAAAAGAATGTGTACAGGTATATTTTTTCCTCCATATCACGAGATTAAAAACACAAGTGGCACACTAATATCATTTCTATTTCTACTTACTAAAAAGTATTACTTTCCATTTTTCAGTGTAGGAAAATCTCTGCAAAAAAAACAGTAATTTTGAAATGCATGAATTTTTAAAAGTTGGAGAAGGAGGATTGGGCCCAGGAAAATGGAAGGTTTACCAAGGAATAATAATGTCATGTGAAGGGAGGGGAGGTGGCGGAGAAGGGAAGCCAGGTCCATGCCAAGCAAAGCTGGGGGCTGTTCAATCAGCCCTATCAGTGCTCCATCAGTGTCTCCACTCCTGCCAAATCCAGGGGAAACAAGGAGTCAAAGATTCAGGTCAATAAGCTTATAGGCGATTTGCACAAACAGCTCCTCCAGCAAGGTAAAAAACAAAGTCATATTGGCTTTTCTCTTTCAGTCCTTCTCTTTGAACTCACTGGTCCAATCACACCCTGCAAATGTCAATGTTATATGCAAGAATTTAAAGAGCTGAGCTTCTTAATCCCGTTAAGAAAAAAGGAACAATTTTGCCTGTAAATATCCATTTCCTTATTGAACTCAAAATGATTACAGCAGAGCTGCCTTCTGAAGATACTGGTTGTTGCTACTCAGCATCAGAGAAGGCAGAAAAGCTTCACAAAAGCCATAGCTGAGCAGGAAAAGAGCTCTATTGGACGAAAACAGTTTATGAAATAGAAAAATCCTTCTTAACTACAAACATGAGAAGAAGAAACTAAGAGACAAAGTAACATGGAGACCGGACACTGGAAGGAACTGAAAACCAAGCAGCATCCCACATCAAGTCTCACAAGGCTGTGACGCTAGATTATTCTCAAAATTAAGGATGCAGGTGAAATTTCGTGTTTTAGTTTCACTTTTAGTGCAGGTAAGAAAAGATTAATACCAATAATCTAGGTTTGGGTTGTTTGGGTTTGGGTTGTTATATAAAGACTGCCCCCCAAAAGATAAAGCTTTTCAACAGTAAATACTTTTTAAACAAAAGTTCAAAATCTGAGAGACAAGGAAAAGGGAACACCGCTCAGAGGGCTGTCTGCACCCTTAATATAGTGAGGAAATCCACTCCAATTTGTATATTTCTACTCTATTTTTCTGACTCAAGGATGTGGGAATATGTGGGAAACACTGGCCCAACTCTGCTACAGTGGAAAGGAACAAAGTGACACAGTTTGTCTTCAAATACCCTCAAATTGCTACTGTGGAACCTATATTAATGAGCCACAAAAAGAGTCTCATCAAGCCCTTGGCTAACAAGATGATTCCGATTGGGTTATTTGTATCATTTGACAGCTTCCCCATTTTACATGTTTTGGTTTCCTGCTTTCTCCTGGCTATTCTTCACTAGACACCTGAAAACTCTATCCTGACCTTGCATCTGCTCCCATGACTCCCAGGGCTCCCAGATGCACCTTCCTTTGACAGTTCCCTCTAACTCCTTCTACACCGATGGTATTCAATGGGTTCCTGGAGCAGCAAGCTTTACCCCTCTGACTGTGCCTGCTGCCTTTTCAGCCCTCTGTCATCCTCATCTGACTTTGCATAACACCAGTGTCTCAGGTCCTCAGGTGAGGAAGCACTGGAAGCTCTCTGCTTTCCCTCTGGTCTCTCTCAAAGTTTATATTCTTCACTTTGGTTTATAAAATTAAAAGTGTGACACACAAACATAATGTCACTCCATTATGCCAACCTACTCTGTTTTTCCTCATATGCTGAACATTACCTAGACTGTACAATGTGAGTTTGATTTTTTTTCCCATCAACCTTCTCTTTTCTCTTGGTATGAGGATTGGCATTGGTTTCACTTGCAACCTCAAGAGGGTCTGGAGCATTATTGATGCTTAATACATGGGCTGGTTTGTGCTGAATTTCACACAGGTTCTATGGAACAGGACCAGAAGCTTCAGTATCTGTTTAGGTTTGTGTTTGATTTCATAGTGATTAATTCTTGGGCTAATGTTAAATCCGTGTCTGAATAACCAAAGTTCTAGTCTTTTTTTAATAGGTCTTACAATTTTCCACTTTAAGTACCTTTCCCTTTCTGAATATTTCTTATGTCAGCTCTATTTGAGTAGGCAAGAATGTATGTCATCACCCAATATGTTTCCTTATTTTACAGATTTCCATGTTGTTCCCTTTTGTCAACTCTGATCCTCCCATATGTTCCTTGAACATGCACACTACCCAACAACTTCTCTGACCATTTTAAATATTAAGATGCTAGGAAACAAAGTACGGTCTTCTGTCTTCTAAATCAATGCTGATGGCATTGTATTCCAGCTCTCCTGTTTAGGGATCGTGACAGCAGAGCAGAATTTCTAAGGACTCACAGCAACATTTTCAGATCATTACTACTGATAGCTCAAATAATCACTGACGTAGCTTTTGGAGTTAGTGTTTTTCCATAGCCCTGTATCTTACCACCCTACAGTGACTTTCATCTAACACTTTCCTTCCTGTTCATATATCCTGTGGCATTCTCCTGGAATGTATCCTAAAACATACTTCACTTCGGTCGTTAACAGTCTTACATATTTCAGTGAGGAAACCCTCTAATATTAGGATTTACTCTATACATTCATTAATATACTTTCATGTTTCTTTCATTTAAGAGAGAATGAAAGACAAAATAACTGAAACAAGTAATTCAGTACCACAGGAAATATGCAGCACTTATGGGCCCGGTGTGGATGTCTTCGTCATCTGTAAATACAAGGAAATAATTCTTGCTTGTTTCCTTCCTCTCAGAGATACTGTGAAGGCAAGATGCCAAGCAGTCTAAACTCATGAACAAAAGAAGATGTGACTTGAATGTATTGCTTTACATTTTGATAATTTTTTTTAAATATCAGAGTACCAAACCAATTTTGAAGCAGCATTTTAGTGTATACAAGTCTGTTTCTTTTCAAAGATGAAAACAATGCAACAGATCCAAACTAAAAAAGGGACTTAAGAATCTTCTATAGAATCTTCAAATTGTAGGCCTGCAATGCTAACAAGGATATTTCTGGGATATGGTCATATAATTGAGGATTTTACATGTTAAAGCAAACAGAATACCAACATTAATGATCTTTCTGAGGCATTCCAACTCTATGAGTGAGCTGTATCACATTTAATCACATGATGTATAATAACTAGCAACAATACTAACATTAATGATTACTTCAGAATGTGCAAAAAATCTTGTTCCTTCAACAAGAGTATAGATGATATAAGGTCAAAACTGAGAAAAATATACAATAAAAAGTAAAGAATCACTTTAACCACTGAAAATAACCTATATGATTTCGGTTCTCAAAACAATAGGAACTTTGGCCTACGCTAAGTTGTGTCTTCATAGATATATAAAGACTGAAGCTCATGTTTTTCAAAGCAATAGCAAAATTGCAATATTATATTATTGTCTTCATGCAAAATTCAGTTACTAAAATATGAATAAAAACATTTATTAACTTTATGTGTATGCTTTGCATTCTCTTCTAAAATATGTCAAAATATCTAGCTTGGAGTATTTAGATTACCTACCCATATTTTTGTGGTATGAGATCCTAAACTAACTAGTCTTTGTTTAATAAGAAAACAGACTTAATATTATTTTATCTAAAGTCACTGAAAAATTTTGATCATGGCAAGATCTTCAAAGAACTCCAAATAATCCAATTCATTTTCCTTGAAGGATTAACAATTTTAAAGTTGTCATAAATGATTAAGAATGTGTACAAAAATGTTTTGGGTAAAAATATTCTTTGTCAACGCTGGGCATGGTGGTGCACCCAGCTCTCTTGGGAGGTAGAAGCAGGTGGATCTCTGTGAGCCAGCCTGGTCCACATAATGACTTCCAGGTGGTCTGGAACTAGGGAGACAGTGAAATAAACAAACAAAACACACACACACACACACAAATTCTTTTCAGGGAAACATTTCTTACCAACGTTTTCACTTACAATACTGATTTCATTAACTACTTATATTCTTTTACTCATTTAGTGGATAATCTATCATCTCCCTACAAGTGCTCATAATGTATAATTGTGTGTCACTGAGACAAACGTGATTTTCTGCAGAGAGATGAGGCTCTAATTTTCAAGAGAGACTTTTTTTTTTTCTTCCTACTGTAGTTAAGTAATAAAATTTAAGAAGGCTACATCTCTGGCACAACCTCAAGAGGATACAATATCTATCAAAGTGTTGTCATCCCTTCCTACCAGTTTCAACTGACTTCACGGGGGTTTCCCTGGACACAAATTTTATGAGAGTAAACTAAACTAATGAAATTCTTTTCCTATTAGCACAAGACCCAAGGAAAATGAAATACTAATATTAGAATTTATTCTGAAAAATATTATATGAAAATAAGAATTCTTAATCCCACTGATGCCTTCTTAATTTCAAACTAAAAATTAGAGCATTGTTTCATAATACATATATACTATTTAATACAAGTTTGGTGATATTGAATGTTTGTTATATATTTAAAATATTTTTAAAAATTCCTACATCAAACAATCCAATCCATTGAATGATATTCATAATAATTGTGATTAAATGTTTTTCTTTATTTCCTAAAGACTTGTCATTACTTTCTATTATTATAAATGAATGTTATTGATTAAAACCCCAGCTGCGTCCACAAGGAGGCATTTGCTTCTAAGAAATTACTAACTTAAATCTGTGGTTTGGCAAAAACCCTTTAATGTATCTAAAAAGTTACTTTTTTCTACCTCCCTAGATTATTAATTAAATGACAAAAGATGTAAATCTATGCTTTAACTCTTTAATCATAAGAACCCAGAGGAAAACATGGTGTTTTCTAGCCCTTAGCACTTTCTCTTTTTAACTACATCAAAATGTAAAGTTGGCACTCTATAATAAACAGAGATATGTATTTTATGATAGTGGAAGAAAATAAAAGGGCTTCAGATGTAAATTAAATACCCACACATTTCAGCCAGCTCATATATATTGCCCAAACTAGAGAGCATCAAGACATAGAGTATACAGAACAATTCAAAAAATATTAATTTGACCTGAAATCAGAGGCTAGGTGAGAAGGCTCTTTGTTCCATGCTGGTTTCATTTGAAATCAAATCGTTCTGACTTGGGAGACAGGCACTATGTCAAAAAGCCATTGTGGGCATTCTGGGAGCTCACAGTGTCAGGCCTTGGAGCTTATTCAACAGAAGGACAAGAATTAGCTGTTTTTTTTCTAATGCACCGTTAACATGAGAAACTTATACTAGAATTTTTAATAATAAGTATAACATATGTGACCATCAAGACGTGTGTTGGTGGGCTTTGTTTTTGCTCTGTTTTTAGATAATGTATCAGCATTCTTGATTCCAGACTGTCAAGAATGATCCACATATACCCACAAACCAACTGCACATTTCATCTGTCTAAAACAGTACACAAACCTGAATAAAAACGGGGCATACACAGATATCACATACAAATAACAACAGATGAAAACAGGCATACAGACTCAGACATTTTCTATGAGTCAGTTTGACCTCTGGAAATTTCCATGCTAAGTCAGCAGAAGCAGGTGTTCTAAACTGAGGAAGAGACCCCCAACATTATGGAACTCTGGGGCAGTATAAGGATAAACAGAAGACCTACCTCACTGAAGAGACTTAAGCATCAAGTAAAAATAAGTAATAAAATATACCATGTGCAATTGACTTTTAAGAAAAGTGAGAAAATAAGTATATATACCCAGAGATGTCATAGTAACTGTCAAGGTCATCCTAGCTTCAAGTCAAGGATAGGAATAAACTGAGATTTGTCTCAAGTATTTCTTGGATTACAATGTGAGTGTGTGAAAGGGATTCTGCAAAGGAAACAGTGAGCATTTATTTATTAGGGAATACAATTAAAAAGGACCAGTATTGAAAATTAAATCAAATATGTTAAGTATCAGGTTTCAAAAGGACTGAGCCAGATCTTGTGCTGGTATTTTATCTGCCCCTCATACTGCTTACAATCAGTACTTAACAGTGTCTTGCAAATGATTGACATTCAACAAATAGCTGTTGAAAGAAAAACGAATAAATGACAAACACCAAATATGATATAGCTAATTGAGCAACAACAAGAAAATGTACATAGTTAACTGGTCAATCAATATTAAAATATTCAAACATAAAAAAACAGCTTATTATGGGGCTGGAGAGATGGCCCAGTGGTTAAAAGCACTGGCTGCTCTTGCAGAGGATCTGGGTTTGGGTCTCAGCACCTACACGACATCTAACAACAGTTCATAACTCCAGTACCAGGGGATGTGACACCCTTTTCTGGCTTCTGTTGGCACTGCATGCTTGTGGCACAGTTACATGCAGGCAAATCCACTCATACACATAAAATAAAAATAAATAAAAATGGCTTATTATTACAATGGAATGACTTGTTTGGCCCAAAAAGAACTTACATTTAAAAGACTCTGCACATACCAACAGACCATTGCATTGTGTATCAGCAATTTTATTTCATCCCAAGTTCCATTTTTAACTTGATAAAATCACCTGAGCGGACCCAGTACCACATCCAGCCATCATGGATTACCTTTGTTACAAAAGTACTCCACTTCTTCACAGCTCAGATTTTCAGGCCCGAATTCTGTGGGGAAGCTTCCCTCCAATGGAAAGTCTGCTTTTGTGATCACATCTGTTTCCTCTGAGGGGCACTCTTCTTCCTCGTCTTCGATGGCATCTTCAAGTGGCCCTTGAAAGAGAATCAGGGACACTGTATCAAAAACGTCCAAAGAAAATAGACAAACAAATTCCTTAAGTGGGGTCATTTTGATTACAGTGGAGAGGAAGGAGCTTCCCAAGAGACTCGAGCATAGTCAAACCACATGAGAAAGAGTGGGAAGGGCATGGGGGTGGGTGGGTAGTGTGCTCAGTGTACAATATGTACCAGTAGGAAAACTAACAAAATAAGTAAATTTTCCAAAGTTAAAAAAAGAAAGAAAGAAAGAAAGAGAGAGAGAGAGGGAGGGAGGGAAGGAGGGAGGGAGGAAGGGAGGGGAGGAGGAAGGAAGGAAGGAAGAAGAAAGAAAGAAAGAAAGAAAGAAAGAAAGAAAGAGAGAAAAAAGAAAGAAAGAAAAAGAAAATGAAACACCGATCTTTGTCGAGAAGGCAGAGGAAGCCAGCACCCGAAGCCACTACATAGAAATTAACTTGGGTCTCCATTCCTTCCCAACCCCCTTCTCCACGCTTTCGACTTATATATTTTTTTCTTCATTCTCCCTTGAAGAGCAAACCTGTGCAGTTATGTTCATTTGTTAGAATTAACTGCCTGGTAAAGAGTACAAGTCTCTTTTACACTGTTGTACAATTTTACCTGAGATTTTAATAAAGATTTAAAGTAATTCAATGCATTTTAATTGAACTGAGATTTTAATAAAGTCTATACTTTTAAAAATCCATCTTAAGAGTGGATTCCAAGAAAAGATTTCATTATATGTGTTTGAGGCTTGAAGAAAAATTACACATTTCTCTCCCTGATGAAAGCATAACCCTATTCATAATTAATTGAATTTTTTCTGAAATGAAAAGTAGTTTTCTAATGAAAAAATGTAATTTGTATTTATGTGATACTTTTTCAGTAATAAAAATACAACTCCCTTAGAGAGAATGAGAGTGAGGTGCACTACATTAATGGACCTATTTCACTGAAAGGAAAGGGAGGGCTATAGTTGTTCAGGGGGTCTGAAGTGGACGGTTTGGGAACACCATACTGCTGATTGTGAGTTTCTGACTGCTTCTAAAGAAGCAAAGTATCAGATTCATTTTACTAAGTAGAAGCCTGCATTTGCTCCTAAAGACATGATATGGCATTTTACCCATGGAACACAATTATGCTAATATGTACTAATTGTCACTCTGTCACCAGTCTTGACGGGCTAAATACTTACAGGATTACAGGATTAAGTTCTCTCTGTGTCTCTCTCTGTCTCTTTCTGTCTCTGTTCCTTGGCTTTTAGAAATATGCTAGAGAAATTTAAGGATCAAAGAGATATAATTTTAAATGCTGCAATATTATCATTTGTGTGTGGGGGGGGTTATGGGGTGTGTGTGTGACTATATCCAGGGGTATATACAGTGCTGTCCCAACATGAATTTCTTCAAAATTGAATTGATAAGATACAGTTATGTGGATAGAATTATTCTTTTATATTAAGAAACGCAAAACTTTTCCTTCAGGAATTTTTGCCTTTTTCAAAATTGATATATCCCTTATTCAATTCAAAACAAGAAATGTTGAGGCAGGAGGGATGGCTTCATTCTGAATGCTCCAATAATCTGTGTACCACAAAGTTTCTTAGTTTCAAATTAGAGACGTAAAAGGATCACCAATTTGGTTTTCCAGAAAACTACATTCAAAAGTCACAAATCTCATAGCTGGAGAGATGGCTGTGTAGTTAGAATTACCTGCCTGGTAAAGACCACTGGCTGCTCTTGCAAAGGACCTTGGTTTGGTTCCCAGCACCATATGACAGCTAACAACTGTCCCTAACTCCAGTTCCAGGGTATTCACGCCTCTTCTAGCCATCGCAGGTATTGCATGCATGGGTGCACACAGACACATGTGGGCAAAACACTCATACATGTAAAATAAAAATAAAGTGTTTAAAACCACTGATCTCATATTTTAATCTTTTATTGTCTATTTTAAGTCTAATATTGATTATTTTAGAACAATTATATCAAATAAAGCAAAATTAAGTGCATAAATAGTAAGATATCACTATCTAGCTTGCATTTGATGATTTCAGAAACTAAGTTTATTAATGCCAAGTATAATGAATATGATACTGGACTATTCCCCTTATTATTATTTTTTTCAACATAATGTAACACATTTGATTAAAATAAAACATGAAAAACTGCCTCATTTATGTTTGACGTGGGAGTTTCAGAGCACTTTCTTACATCATCTGCAACATAGCCCAGTGTAATAGGTATTTGAGTTAGAGATCTTCTAATTTTATAGATATAGAAAGCAAAGTTCAGGAGGTCAGGAAACAGAGCAAGGTTATAAAACACTGAGTGAATTTGATTTTCAAACTGACATGTTTTTAATACCTTCTCTTTAACATCATGAATTACTATGCAAATCATTCTTTGGTAGTTATAAGCATCTTCATTCAGAAACAAGACTGTTAACTACAAGTAAGCCATAAACACAAAAGTTTTAGCAAGTTAGTTCATATTCACCTAATTATTTTTCATGGGTACTTAGTGGGTGAGTCTCACAATTATGTCAAGCAGACAATGAATACCTTTCCCATATAAAAGAACTTTGTGTAGACTTACAAAAATAAAATAATTGATTGCTCACGTTCATTATTTACATAATTCACAAGAAGTTAATTTATAAAAATCTTGATTTAATATCAGTTACAACAGAAATGACTTTAAACACTCATTTGAGACCATATTCTTCTTGAGAAAATATATTCTGAATTTTGCTTGCAATAGTAAAGCTCCAATTTAAAATAAGTATCTGAATGGCTATTTCATAAAAGATGAAAAGCATAAAATATCATAAACCTAGAGAAAGTGAATGAATACTATAAAATAAAATTATCCATTACAAAAATGCTTTCTTTTATTTCCAGGCCAGCTGGTGCTACCGGGAGACCCTGTCTCAAAAACACCAAAAGGAATAAAAAAGTGAAACTTTAAGGTGAAAGGATAGAAAAGAATATGGCAAGCAAATGGCACAAAGAAAAAAGCAAGGGTTATAATTCTAAAATCTGACAAAATATATTTCAAATTAAAGCTAGTCAGAAGGATAAAGAGGGTCACTTTATTCTGATCAAAGAAACAATTAACCAAGAAGATATTGCAATCATGAATATATATGCACACCAAACTCTGGTGCAACCAAATTCATAAAAACAACACTACAGGACTCTAAGACACAGATTAACCCCAACTCAGTAATAGTAAGGGACTTCAGTTCCCCACTGTCTCCATTAGACAAGTCAACCAGACAAAGAATAAACAGAAAGACCACCGAATTAAATGATACCATACATAAAATGGACCTAAAAGACATCTTCTGAATATTCCACTCAAGCACCGAAGAATAATACACTTTCATTCAGTACCCCTGGAATTTTCTCAAAAATTGACCACATACTGGGGCAC
This sequence comes from Nannospalax galili, assembly GCF_000622305.1. NCBI lineage: Eukaryota > Metazoa > Chordata > Mammalia > Rodentia > Spalacidae > Nannospalax > Nannospalax galili. Next base: position 4,798,492 of record NW_008354281.1, read on the forward strand.
AAAATAAACCTCAACCAATACCAAAAAATTAAAATAATTCTATGTATTCTATACACAGTGGAGTTCTACTCAGCAGTAAAGAAACATGAAATAATGAAATTTGCATTTATGGATTGATCTAGAAACTCTAAGTTACTTCACACTAAGTGAAGTAACACACACTCAGAAAAACAAAAGACATATGTTCTCCCTTATTTGGGGTTCCTAGCACTAAATTCTTGTAATAGATGAAATACCACTGAAATGGGCCAGCAGTCCATGGAAAACATGATGCAGAGACCTGAAAGTCCAGTGCCTTGCCACAGTGAGAAGATCATCCCACACCTACCACCCCCTCCAAGGCTCAGGGACTTTTGTGGAAGAGATTGGTGGAAAGATAGTAAGAGCTGGAGGAAGGGGTGGATTATTAACTGGAAGTGTCCTCCAACCAAGCTACAGTCAGACCTCCTTCGAAGAGGGAGTCAGCTACCTTTCTCACCCGATCAGTTGACCTTAGTTGCAGGTGGGGGAGGGGCTATGGATATGCAAGCCATAAGGCACCTCTCTCACCATTTTGTGTGGCTGTCGGGAAGTCACAGGATCTATATTTGAGTGTGGACTTTCCAGTGCAGAGGAAATAGGGAAGTGCCCACATTCTGTAAATGAAACCCCACCCTATGCTCTGTTAATATGCCCAAAGAACTAGTTAGGATTTTAAATAAATAAATAAATAAATAAATAAATAAATAAATAAATAAATAAATAAACAAATAAATAAATAAATAAATAAATAAATATATGATAG
>NW_008354281.1:4799467-4799662 GCF_000622305.1 Nannospalax galili
CTAATTACTGTTGTGTTCCATGGTAACTGCCTGTTTCCATAGTTAGTGTGGCATGCATGACTGTCTATGTCATGTCAGACTGTTGTAAATAAAGAATTCACTAATCAAAAAAGGTGAAACTTTAAATGTATATGATAAAAATTTTATGAAATATTTAAGGATACTTTTATTAAATAATTAAAATATACAATGACA
>NW_008354281.1:4799880-4820874 GCF_000622305.1 Nannospalax galili
ATATCACATTATAATTCCAGTATGTAACATAAAAAGCCATTTATTTTCAAAAACAAACTACAAAAATTGAAATGAAAAGTAAAGGCTTTCTGAACTCATTTGTTCCAAAGATATGAGATCTCATTGCCAATAATTAGAACAAGACATAAGAATTTTATTAAAAGGCTAACTTGCATTTCTCCCAGAGTAAATGTCAGATTTATATAATTTACTGTACTTTAAAATGTGAGATTACTAACTGTTTCTTTATCCATGCCATCAAACCAGACTGAGGGGGAAAAGGCTTCTCTTAAAATGCATAGTATTTATGGTTTAAGATCAGATCGCTCCCTATTGTATGATTCTTTAACAGGAAACATTCCATTTAATCAGTGGCCATAAACTAACATTTTAAAAGGTGGGAGATACAGGAAGCCAAGTATAATTAATAGAAGCAATGAAGGAGGAAGGGAATGCAGGAGGGAATGAAGAAGCCTCCTGGGTATGGGTTAGTGGGCACAGAAGTCCACTTCAGAAAAATCACCACACGTAATTTGACAGAAATAATAATATCTCCTCAAAAAAGGCTTCCGACCAAGCTCCATGTGCCCTCATGGAGAAAATTACTTCTGATTGAGGCCACTTGGCAGGCAAGTGTGAGGAAATCTGAATTTCAGCTCTTCAATTGTGTCTGATTTACAGATACTCAAACATGCTTCCCAGAACTAATAGTCTTGGTGTTTATAAATATCAACATTTACTTCATTTAAAAATGCTAATAATTAAGAAGGTATCCTAAAACTGCGAATACAGTGGTACTAAAGGTTAAGCCTGCCGTGTTGTTAACTCTCTGTGCACAAATGAGCAGGCCGGGTCCAGAGTAGAACTTTCATTTTCAGAGCAGAGAGACAATTGTGTGCTCAGGGCCCATTTGAGTTGCCACAGCTACCTTTGTGCTCTAGAGATAAACCTGAAGAAAAGGAAGGACCTGCAGATTCACAGCAACTGATAGTATAGAAGACAGCCCGGTGCCTTAGCAGCATTTAAAGCCAGGCCTAAGGTGGGTCCTCACAGAATTTTTCATTTGGTGATGATGTAAATGACCTGGAGTTGGTAAAAGGACAAACAAGAAATTAAAGATTAAGATGTTTTATCCAATACAGTAGTAACATAATCACAGAATGAAATGAAAATAAAGAGTTGTCTTTACATAGAAAAGAAGCAGTTAGGGAGGACTTACCACTGTGGATAAAAGAATTTATGAGAAAACTTTTGCCACAATTTAAGAGGGTTAAAGAAATCCCTAAAACATATCCATAGCAACTGCAGTAAGAGCTAGAAAATTTAAGGGAAATATATAAAAGACATGTAAAAATACAGAAATATTAAAATTAGCAATATCATGAAAAATCATAAAAGAAATTATCAATACAGAAAATATTAAAATCACATCCATGCCTCTTTCAATATATGCTGTCATGACATGTAACTTTCTACTTCTGCCTCATACTATAGACAGGACAGGACAGCCCTCATCAAAGTGCTACAATGTCTCCGTTTAGATAAATTTACATTTCAGATTAAAGACACCCAAAAGAGATCAAATCCTGCACAGAAATTAATACACATTATCAAGTATGAAGAAAGGAAAGAAATGTCAAATCCTATGGTTCCCATCCAATATTTCTCTTAAGCACTCATTGGCATTAATTTATTATATATTAACTCAGTTTGATTTTGCATGCATTCTGATTAAAACAAGACACTGTCAAAATGGAACTATAGAGAGCATTCAATCATTCCACACATTAATATTCTGAACATTCTACAGGCTGCACAAAACTAGCCACCTAGCAAAATGAGATTGTTTTATAATACTGAACAGCCTTGATTACAACTGACAGGTGGGAAGAAAACCACATTAAAATATTATCATTCCCAATAATTAGAATAATCCATCACAGTGTGCTCATAAATTCTAGTTGGTAAGTTTTCCCTGGAAACACACAAATATTTCCAGATCATTTTATTCCAGTGCTTTTGATGTAGGCCATTTTTAACTCATTTTTGCATCAAATAGCATGATTAATATTGAAACTTAAAACAGCCAGCATGACCTTCATGTCATTTTACAGAGCAAAGCATCCACACTGATAGAATAAATGTCTCAAAAATTTCAAAAATAAAAATGGCAAAACTCTATCCAAGTTGCTAGCTTTCACTTTATGCTAATTAGAGGTCCTTTAATATATCTATTCAAAGAAGACAATGCATAGCACACATACATAAACACACAGAAACACACACACACACAACAATAGAACCCTCCAAAAATTATGAAACATAACCAATGTGAATTATTGCATTATAATGTAACTACATTTATCAGGTGATGTTACCTTTCAAAATGTAAGTATTAAAATAAAAGGTATAAATTCAGGTTCATATTTAATATGTAAATATACTAATATGTAAGAGCTTTACATACTTTGATATATAAAAGAATTTCAAATAAAGCTTTCCATTTTAAATTTATGTTATATTTTTCTATATGTGATGAAATGAACCAGTGAATTTAAGTTGGATGTCTTGGTATCGTATCTGTCTCTATCTATCTATCTATCTATCTATCTATCTATCTATCTGTCATCTGTCTTAATTTTCTTTGTTAATTTCAAGGTAGTATTCATAAAACACAGAATATAGACCCATGTTATAGCAAAATTTTATATATATATATGTGTGTATACATTGTCTAAACATTATATATAGAGATATAAGATATACTGTCCTACTATGAAAAAAACTTCAATTAAGAAAAACTCAAATCTCAGGAAAATATGCCACACCTCTTTTTAAAGTGATTGTGTCCTTTTCTGAATTTACAGTGGGTGTACTCTGTGGCTCTCAGACATCGGTCTCAGAGTTTTCAATGTTATACTTGAACATCCTTGTATATCATCATTATCCTGTAGGCACATTGCAAAATGTCTCACTCGGTTGCCATTACATTTGTCTCATGCATATCCCACAGAGTCATTTAATGAGAGGGGACAGGGAAGAGGAACACCCTTTGGACAGTGCAGACTCATATGAACTCATGTAATTGAGCTTAACAGCAAGAATAAAACCTTTTTCTGTAGTCAAAAAGAAAAAAAAATCCCAGTACTTTAGATGAGCAAGTTGTTCCTGCAGTCACCCCCCTTCAACAATAATGGCATCAGGGGATCTGGTAGGAAGCAACATTTTTATTAATTTTTCTCCTTATCTACCAGAAGAATGTTGATTTTTTTCCCATTTACATTTGTTGCCTGCAGGTAGCAAACCAGAGAATCATATAGTTGAAGTTCTTCTTTTTGATTAATTTCTTTCCATTTGTTATTTCTTATATATAATTGATTTGGGGCTTTGCTCATAGCTGTACATCATTTTTTAAAATATATCTGTACCAGCTGCTGTCCTTCAATCAAAAAAGTTAAAGAAAACTACCTGAGTTTTGTTAAGTTTATTAAAAATGAGATCTTTGGATATTTAAATTGGATTTTGAAATGTTAATGAAAAAAAGACATTAGAGAATTTCTAATAGTTCCATTTGACCACATCGCCCTGTAAAATGAAGAGAAATGGGGGAGGTCTTATTTGAATTGTTTCTTTGGGGGAAAATATTCTTTGTAATATTAAAAACTAGAGTACCACTTTTTGCTATAAGATCTTTGCCTGCTTTTATAAAAGACAGTATCAACAGTTTTTGTGCCTAAACTTGAAAACAAATTGTTTAAATGCTTTTTCCATGAAAAGCCTTGCTTTTGACCTCTCAGACTAACTGAATGATACTAGCAAGTAAACAATATATCTTTTTCTTAGAACATATGCAAACTTTGCCCAAGGCAATTAATCTTATATAGTAGATTAAACACTGATATCAGGGGAAAAATAAAGTTACTGAAGAAATAGAGACAAAATGTGAACTAGACTCCCTAATGACTAATTTACTCTCGGGAAGCAACTCAGGCATTGAGGAAATTCAGTTCATTAGTAAATGCCTTGTGCACTGACCCAGGAAGTTAGTGACAGGATGGCATTGAAATTCAAAGATTTTGTAATCAGGTCTCAGGCCAGAGCCCCATAAAGATTTTCTTAATTTATTGAAGAGAGTAACCCCATCTTGACAAAATACGACAGCATATTCTTTACTTGAATGATCAGTACTTTCCCCGTTACATGCAAAAGGCACATTCCAAGACCTCCAGTGCATGCATAAGCCAGCACAAGTATCATACTTTATCTACATATTTGGGTTTTCCTACCATACACATCTATGTTAAAGTTTACTTATAAATCTGACACTATAAGACATTAACAACGATAACTAAGCCTGGTCATGTTGGACATTGACTGTTATTCCAGTACTTGAGAGGTAGAGGCAGGGGGATTTGGAATTTAATGTCAGAACTTGTCTCAAACCTGAGCTGTATAACAAGAGTTTATCTCATTAAAAAGGCAGTAACTAATAATAATTAGGAGAATTTGGGTAATATAACAAAACTGGCTTAAAACTTAAGGAATTGTTTAATTTTGTTGGGTTTGTGTTGGTGCATGTGCGGTAGTGGGGATGGAACCCAGGGCCTTAAGCATGCTAATTAAATGTTCTACCACTGAGCTGTGCCCCCAGTTCCAGAATTTTCCATTTAATATTTTATAGCCCCTAGATGTAACAAGGTCAAAATATAAAAGGTATTGTATATGATTTTGTTCTCTTCACCAGAATTTCATGTAATTATCCTTACAGTCTTTATTCATTTCACAAATATTGAGGGTTCTGAACACAGACAATACTAAATTCATACTGGGATCACAGTAGTCTACAAAAACAGAGGACCTTACCCTGAAGGGAGTAAATAACTTCAGAAGGGAAACATGCCCACAAGACATGAGATTGAATAAAACAAAATAAAACTCTCCATTTAACAAGGATGGAGGGGCAAAAATGGTTCTTATATAGTATACTACATTCTGTGCATTCAGGCATTTTTCTTATTTCCTTTGTTACAATTCTATCTTACCCAAATTTTAAGCTGGACGCAGCAGGCATACAACCGTGCATTGGGCCAGTATGCCTTAAGACTTATTCAACTGATGTTTTCAGCTGAATTGAATTGTAATAAAATTGAAGATGAAGTCATGGAGTGATAATACTGATTGTCTACATTAAACAGGAAATGGTATATGAATGTATTACGTTAGACTTTTAGCAGCATACTTGCATGTATATATATTTATGTACGTAGTTTATATTATTATTGTTGTTTATATTGCTAGAAGAATATTAATTCCATTGTCCTTTCCTCTTATTTATACAGATACCATACACCTTCATCCTAACTGAAGGTTCATGGAGGATGCAAATTTGGGCATAAAGGGCTTTTTCCTTAAAGAAGGAGTTGCTAACATGAAACACAGATGTAACCCATGATATGACATGCATAACATTTTATTTTTAACATCATAAAAGGAAAAATGACAAAATCAAATGTATTTACAGAATACTTTGTACATGCGGTGTGACTGATAAATATTTACAAATGAATTCATCAAAACTTGTAATTTTATAGACCTCTAAGAGAGAACACATAAGCATTTTTTTTCAGAAATTCCAAGTCAGCATCAAAATATGGTTATTCTTCTTATATAACAAGGAAAATTCTGCAAAACAAATATATTTGTATTAAAAACATGAATTGGGGCTGGAGAAATGGCTCAGCGGTTAAGAACACCGATTATTCTTGCAGAAGACCCAGGTTCGGATCTCAGCACCCACATGGCAGCTAACAACTGTCAGTAACTCCAGTCCCAGGGAGCATTTTATGACTTAGATGATTCATTTTAAAATTTAAATTGTGTTATCCACAGGGACTGGAGAGATGGCTCAGCAGTTAAGAATACTGACTGTTCTTGCAGAAGACCCGGATTTGAATTCCAGCACCACATAGCAGCTAACAACTGTCCGTAACTCCAGTTTCAGTGTATCTGACAGTCTCTTCTGTCCTCCATGGGCATTGCACGACACGGGTGCACTTACCTACATGCATACACATAAAATAAAAATAATAAATAAAGTATATAAAAATGTGAATAATATCCCATATGGTTTAATAACAAAGCCAAAATAATAGAAATGATTTTTTAAAAATCATATTGTAAGTAGAGACATAAGAAAGTAGAAAAACTAAGCACATACTCTTTAATGCCAGAATGGAATTATAATCTTTCTTTGTACAGCAAGTCAATGATAATACAGTTTAATTTTTTTAATTATAAATGATTCATTAAAGGCCCTTAGTGTTAGTTATCTCTCCCCATACTATCTCCACCACCCTAACCTCTCAATTCACTCATTCAACCCTTCCTACTCTATTATTTTCCTTTTGCCCCCTTTAAGAAAGCCATATGGAAATCTGCCACAATAGAAGCTACTTAAAATATATACATATACATTATTAAAAGATATTAAAACAAGGTACCTTATAACAGGGAAACATTGCATCTACTAGACACCATACACTTGCAAAGTAAAACCCAATACAAGGAATAGACTCCCTCTTTTGAAGCTGTTCATGAGGCATCCCATAGACCATCAAAAAGTACTGGCTATTGTCCTGCTCTTAGTTACACATCAGAACTTCATGGTAAGATCCTATTGCTTAAGACATTACAAAAATGGATTGTTCGAACAAACAAAGAGAAGTCAAACTGGTGCTGACTTCAAAGTTTCATCTCCACTGCTTAGTTTTATAGCGCTGAAAAGGGCTATGCAAGCTACCTGAAGAGAAAATTTAGTATGAACCTTATCCAACTGTGTGTCTTGTGAGCTACAACAGCTAGCCTGAAAGATATGCTTACTTGTGCAATTGTGCCATGGATTCTCCACAGCAGATGGTGATTAACACAGAGAACCACAACTGACCAATGTGTAGAGAATAAGAGGCTACAGACTGCTTATCCCTGAATAGGACACATGTGTCAGACTTCTGCCTCCAAAGGCTCGGGGCAAATTGCAGAAGAGTGGGCAAAAGATTTTAAGAGCGAGAGAAGGTAGATGACCCCAAGGAAACAGAGTTTTCCAGAAAGCTGGTCAGTTACTCATATGAACTCACAGCAATGCTAACAACATGGACAAGTCCCATGTAAGCTCAAGTCAGAAAAAAGCCCAACAAAGACTTATGGAAGTGGGTAAGAAACCCCAGTCCTACCTGAGGAACTACTGGGCCCTCCCCCATCACACAACAATCAAGAAGATGCCTCACAGACATGGCCACAGTCCAGTCCAACGAAGGCAATTTCTCAATTGAGGCTCCCTCAACCCAGGTGTGTCAAGTTAACACTAAAGCTATCCAGCACAGGGACAGATTAAATTTATTTATTTAGTGCAATTTAATCATTCTTTTAGTCATGTTAAAGTACAGCTACTGTCCAAAGAACATCTTCAATTCTGGATAGCATAGCATAGATTGCAGACAGGCTAGGCTGATCCCTCCTGTTACTTCTCCACCCATACTGGAGTGTGGGCAAAGCAAACAATTAAAAAGAATGCTGTTTTACTAAAGACTACTTTGCCACTTCCAGACCCCCTCCCCTCACATGTCTGGCTCTGGAAAGGAAAGTAAGTGAGGCAATGGCACGTCAATATATTTTAATTTACTTCTTTTGTAAATTTACTTCTTTCTGTTTGAGTTTCTTAGTAAGAGTTTTTAAAGCCAGCTTGTTCTCATTCTCCTCTTTAGCCTAGCATTTGGGGAGTCCTGAGGAGTCTTCTGCCCTGCCAGGCAGAGCTTACCAGTCAATAAATGAAGATCCCCAGTTAGCAGGAGGCCCTGGCCAGATCACAGTGACATTCTCCTAATCGTCACCCCTCACTCCAAGCTCTTATTGTAATTAGGCCAGTACACAAATCAAGCAAGAGCCACTGGGATTTTAAAGCACAACATCTTGGTCAGCCTGCACTGTAAATCCATCCATGCTGCTCCCCAAACTGCTTGTCCTAGCACCACCACCTTGGACTAATAGTTAAGGTGAGGGCAAAAGATCTCAGTTCAATTTGTCACAAATAGGTGTGGCCTCCCACTCCTGGAACACTGCCAATTTGGCCTTGCTTTGGTTTGACAAGATAAATATTCTCACTAAGCTTATATAGTCCTGTACACATAGCCAGAAAAAGAAAAGAAAAGAAAGATATCCCTCACACAATACAAAGCATTTGTTTTAGATATCAAATACTGTTTTGGTTGGAATAGAAACATTCTAACCTTCTACGTCATATCACAAGTCTAATTGCTAATTTCAAATTTTCCTTTCTCATAGATCTCTTTCATCTTTTGGGTACTAGAAAAAATTAAAACCTCTGATGGATCATAAGTTGCAAGAGACTAATAAGATTAAGGATGCTATGAGAGGTAGAGGTAAAATCAAAATCAACATGTTCAATCCACTCTAATTGTAACATTCCCTGGGACACATATCAATAGGGCACTTTAGAAAAAGTGTTGTGTGTTACCATTACATCGCTCTAAAGGTATCTTAATTCAGTACTTGAGAATGTCTCAAGAGACCCAGAAAGCACTTGTCCATAAAACCTATCTTCTGAAAGACTTTCACTTTATACTAGTACACTAAAACTGTGTCTAAAGACAGAGAACACACAGAGCCAGTGTATTTCTAAGAGGAGCCCTGCTGCTCTTTGGAGACTTGGGAAGGCAGGTAGGCTGCCCTGAGAACCAAGTCAGCCAATCTATACCACTCACCAGGTACAACCAGAGGAAGCATCTAAGGACTCCTAAAAAAGAAAATATCCCTTGCCTTTGCAACAAAGTCTATAGCAGACTAAAAGCAAGCACCTTTACTAGCAGGAGTTACAGGGTGAGCCAAAGGTGGAGAGCTCTTATAAATGAACTCTCTGCTGATGGCTCCAGGCACCCAGCATTTTTGTCATAAACCCTGTCCAGCCTCCCTGAGAGGCTTTCCTACGTGCTCCTCACAAAAACATCTATCTGAAATCACATGTAGAAAGGAAACTGAATTTCTTTTCCACTTAAATGTGAGTTTCATGATATCTTTCAAACTGTAAGAGTGAAAATGCATTTCCAAAGTCTAATAAAGGAGGTAAGTTGTAAAGTTCCTATTTCCATAATTTAATAGCATTAACTTAATGAAGACTTAGAAAATCTCTTGTCAGCAGCTACCCAAACTCCATCACCCTTTCTCACTTGAACCAAATAAAAACACATACCTTTCTTCAGTTCAGAAAATTACAGAGTATTCAATTTATCTGGACTTAATATATACTACATTAGCAACAACAGGGAACTCTGTACCATCAAGAACATTAAATTCACATTCTTCTTCAATGCATGGTTTCTAAACCCTGAGAATTAGACTAATGCTTGTGACTTGAATAAACAGAGAATTAACATTTTCCTGTTTTCAAGTTTCAATCCTTGAAAACAAATTAATGTTTTTACAGTTTTCTTTAGTTTTGCTTTGGTTGTTGACCCATTTTTATTGCTGTTATTTTCTTACTATCTAGACCAGAAATGTGTTAAGTCATATGAGGCAAAATATATTTGTGCTTTTTAATGTGTCACTAATCTTTTCTTAGTTCAGATATTATTTTCCTGTCATTGTTTGCAAAACCATTCTTTCAGTCTGTACTCTCTTAATCTTAATAATATAAGCAAGTAAATCCTACCTGCAAAGCAAAAACATAAATGAATTAATGGAATCCATTCACCATTAATTAAGGCTTCCAATTTGGGGCAGGAGAGATGGCTCAGTGGTTAAGAACACTGGTTGTTCTTGTAGAAGATCAAGGTTTGAATCCCAGCACCCACATGGCAGCTAACAACTGTCCATAACTCCAGTTCCAGGGCATCCAACAGCCTCTTTTGCCCTCCACAGGCATTGCACAATGTGGGTGTACTTACTTACATGCAGGCAATACAGTCGTACACACACAAAAAAATAAAATAAAATAAAGCTTCCAATTTGATCCCCTCCTGCTTTCTGACTATGATGAGTATCACCTGTGTCTAGTACCCCATCACACTACATCTTCACAGCTCCAGCCTTCTACCATGAAGTCAGTCTGACGTTTGCTCAAGCTTCAAATGACTGTGGGAAAATTTGTGAAATTTTGGGTTCCTCCACACTGTATAGGGGCATTGTGGTAACCATGGTTAGTCTTGCCATTGTTGACTTCAGTTCAAGTCTTGTCTTCTAGTTTTCTGCTAAAGACGTTGACTTTAGTATGTATTCGGTTCATGCTGAAGGTTTGATGTAAATATGACCTTTTGAGACTCATTCCCAATATTAAGCAGTTTTGTGACAGCACCCAGGAACAAGTAAGTACTTTATTATGTGTTCCAAGTTATTTTAATAAAGACTACATGACAAGATACAGAAATATGTCTCCTGAACCGTAGGAAGGAGAAATGAAGCAAAGGGGGGTTATGACATTCCTACAACAGCGTAAGAGGTGCTAAGACTGGGCATTATCTCTCATCTTGTATACTCACAAGGTCATCATGTTCTTTTGTATTTAATTTTACTTTGCTAGGGTACACCCTGTCCTACTCTGGGATGTTGCATATCCACTGATATAAAATTAGAGTTATTAACTCTGTAACATCATTTTCTATGATGCCTAGTTTCTGGTTATGTACAGACATACAATGATCTTTGACTTTATCCACTTCCCTTGAGAATTACACATTTACCATGTAGTGAATAAGCTCATGAAGAAACTGCATAGGAATTCCACTCCCAGAGCTCTTTGGAGGTTTAACGGCAACACCACTGAGGCAGCACAAGATTTAGACTGTGGAAAGCATCACCTAAGTGGTTTTGATTTTAGTTTTTTACAGTGTGTGGCTAACTGGGGTAAGTTAAAATGGGAGATGCAGAAGACAGTGGGGGCCAGCATATCTGATCGTTTTAGGACCTATTGTTGAAATGAGGATTGAAGTATTCTCACAGTTCCACACATAGCTACTGAATATTTCACATACTCCTTGAAAGAGTCACTATATGAAATCCAGAATAAAGTGTAATGTATGTCTGTGCTGAGATAAAGCTTTAGAAAGCAATCTGTCCTATGTAGCAACAGCTAATGTACCAAGGACCTGCAAGAAATAAGATATCAAATGAAAGAATGTGGCAGATCACTAACTCAACCATAAAGTTCAAGCAAAGCTGAAGAGAAGGATCTCAATCTGCTTGGATGACAAACTTTTAGAATTACATAGCCAATAAAATCTAGATGCCTGACATGGTGGCACACAACAGTAACTCCTGTGTTCTGGAAGCAGAGGCAGGAGCATACAAATACCAGGCCAGCATTGGCTACACAGAGGTTCTGCCATAAAAAAAAAAAATCTGGAGGCTGGAGAGATGGCTCAGCTGTTAAGAACACTGACCATTCTTGCAGAGGACCCAGGTCCAGTTCCCAGCACCTACATGGCAGATAAAAAACATATTTGACTCCAGTTCCAGGAGATCCAACACCCTCTTCTGGCTCTGTTGGCATTACACAGCACAGAAAATACACATAAAATAAAAGTAACAAAATCTATTTTCTGCAATAGAAAAGTGAGCTTGTAGAATATTGTTTGAGTGACTGAAGACACAAAAGTCCTTTTTTCAAACACCCATTAAACTGCCCGAAGCAACAACTGCACAGGGAAGGTGGAAGAGAGTTTTCTGAGAGGAAAGAACCTGCTCACCCTTCAGCTGCATCCATCATTTAGAGCTCTACTGCAGATGACTTCACTTTCTTCTATTTGAGATGGAACATAGGGCCTATGGCCAAATATGCATTTTACGAATAATTACAAAAGTCCCTTTAAAAAATGGGTCTTCTAGATGCTGTGATTTCAGTGTTTGCAAAGTCTGAGACATCACCAACTTTCTCTGAGAAGAAGAAACCATAGGTGCTGAGAGTCAACTGCTCTGGAACCCTGCTGGACATTGCACCCTGTCCTCCCAGCCTTTCCATCTTCGACTTAGAGAAGGAACTGGAAACCAGGACAAAGTTGAGGGAGGTGATGCAAACCCTAGAGTCTGTGGATTCTCTGCTGTAGAGGCTGGAAAATATCTATGACATTTTAGTATGCTAAAAATAATATGGTTAGCCCAGGACACAGGGAGCAAAGGGAGGCAGATCTCCATGAGATAGAGGCCAGCCTGGTCTATATAGTAAGTTCCAGGCAAGCTGTGGCTACAAGGGAGACCCTATTTCAAAAAGACCAAAAAAACAGTTGTAAAAATACCCAATAGTTTGGGTTTTAGAAATAGAAAAGAAATTTAGAGCATAATATAAACAATATATTATTCATCAAGAAAGGAAAGTCTCACCCTTCTCTAGTCAAAATATTTATTTTATAAAGTACGATAATATTTTAAAAACTAAGCTTCATGTGTGTAAAAATATTTTTATTGAATTTTTGTGTATTTCATATAGAAAATCTCAATCAATCTTAACCATCTTTATATTCTCTTCCCCACTGGTCCCCTCCAACAGTGCCTCCCCCACTGGAATTCATACATTCTGTCATTTGTCTTAAGGCCTATCGTATCAAATTAGTGTCCCCAGATATTCCTCACTGCAAGCTTATCTACTGAGGTCTAGTCAGCCTATCTAGAGTACCTCACTTCAGGAAGATCAGCTCTTCCTCACCAAGCAATAATCAATTGCCAATATTTCTTCAGCTAAGATTGGGGTATGCTGTCCATTTCCCCAATTCTATGCTGGGTTTTTGTCTACTTGAGGTTGCATGGGTCTTGTGCATGTTGACACTGTTGCTTTAGGTTCATATAAGCAGGGTCCCAGGAGCTTGTAGGACTCTATTTCCATATGGTCCTGCACCTCCTCCCTGGCTCTTACAATGAAAGATTTTTTAAGGCATTTCTCAAATAAGTTAATCATGTGACAAAAAAAGACATGATAAAATCACAACAACAAGTAAAAGTGCAGCAATAAACATTATTATATTATATACACACGATGACGTAGAAAAATTGAATTACTGAAGTTGATGACAAATTATGGGAAACAGCATGAGAAGCAGAGAATAATAAAAACACTGAAAAGTGAGACCGGAAGGGAGGCTGAAGGAGAGCAGCGATACAACTGCAAACTATAAATAATGGATAATTCCAAATGTGAGAAAGCTAAGAAAACAATTAAACAGCATCAAGTACGTTAAGAATTTATGCATACTAAGCTTTTTCAGACATAGCAGGCCCTATATTTTAGATTACTGGAAACAACCAAAATCAATATAAAGTTTATCCTCATTATATTTTCCAACATCAGGAGCTCAGAAGGAATCATCTTCGTAACACCAAGTCCATGTTTCCATTTCCAACACTAGCCAGATACATGACTGAAGGAAAACATAAAGAAGCAATAGAAGTGAAAGTGACCACAGTATCGCAGCAGGTTATTATATTCCACTAACTATGAAGTCTGTAAGTACGTTGACTAAAACAATCTCAGATCTACTAGATCTCAGAAACTACATCATAATATATTTCCTGAGACCTTAAAATATGTCCTGTCAGTTTCAGAGAAAACTATTCATCACTGAGAAATTCAAAACTGTATACAAAGCACTTTTCATGAAATCCTAAAACTACTGAAGACCAAAAGGAAATTATAAACTAATTATAAACTAAAGTTACAAAATTTTTTGATAATGTTGAATCTCATCGTTCGGTAGAATTAGGGTAACAGAACAGAGAACAGAGACATTGAGCTGAAAAGACACTCCCAATATAATGTTTTTCCTATCTGAATAGTGGTATGAGCCAGGCATGGTAATACACATCTGTAATCCCAGTATTTGGGAGAATGAGGAAGATCAAGAGTTCAAAGTCATCCTCTGCTACCTAATGATTTCGAGGCCAGTCTGCACTATATGAGACCCTCTCTCAAAATAAATGAATACATAAAAAGTCAAAACATATTTTCACTTCAACAGTTATGTAAAAATAAGTCATTAAACTTTATAATATTTTAACATTTAATGGTGCTTTCACATCTTTTAAAAATATCAAAAGCAATAAATAACCTATTCAATGGGCTAGGAAGATAGCTCAGTTGGTAGAGTGCTTTGCCATGTAAGTAAGTATGAGACCCAATTTCAACATCCAAAACCTAAGTTAAAAAGCGATATGCTTGGTGTATTTATAATCCAAGCTATGAGGAGGTAGAGAAAGATGATCCCTCGGGCTCACTAGCCAGTCAGATTAAACTACTCTGTGAGCTACAAGCAGTATGAGATCTTGTCTCAAAAAACAAGGGGAATGACTAATGACACCCAAGTAGTTCTCAGACCTCCACACACATACGCACACCATTTGCACATGCACCCACAAACATGTGTATCCACACACACAGGAATACACACAAAACCAAAATTAATGAACTTGAAAAATACAAAGAAGAGTAGTTTAAAGAAAACAAATAACAAGTTTAAGATTGAAAGAAAAACGAACAGATTAACCTTTGATTAGATAAATATTTCAACATGTTACACTTGGTTAAAATGAAAATATAGACAAAGATTTATCACTCAGCAAAAAGGGAAATATAGAACTGCTAATAATATTACCGTCTTTCTTTAAGGAATAAGTAAATGAAAGTTTCATATCAGAAACAATAACTTGATTGGATAATACTAACAAACCATTATCACAATGTCATAATGAGACAAGAAACAATGAAAACCAAAAACTCCATCATTATACTTAACACCTGCATTCATGAAATTACATGTTCAGTACCCTTCTATTTATTATAAATGAAAAATAAATCCTTCCACAAATTCATAACTGCTCAGCAAATTGTAGGAATTCCCAATCTCAGCAGTCTTTAAAAAGCTATTTTAAATTTTTTATTGAATTTTTATCTATTTTATACAGAACATCTTAATCAATCTTAATCATGTTTTACCCCCTTCCCCACTGGCACCCCCCCATAGCCTCCCTCCAGAGTTCATGCATTCTGCCATTTGTGTTAAGGCCTATCATGTCAAATTAGTGTCCCCAGATGTCCCTCAGCCCAAGTTCATCCACTGGGATCTAGGCAGCCTTTCTATAGTCCCTCCCTTTAGGAAGATCAGGTCTTCCTCACCCAGCAGTAATCAGCTGCCAATGATTCTCTAACTAAGGTTGGCGCTTACTGCCTGTTTTCACAGTGCTGGGTTTTTGTCAGCTTGAATTTGCATAGGCTTTGTGCATGCTGACACCATTGCAGTGGGTTTATATAAGCAAGGTCCCAGGAGCTTGTAGGACTCTGTTTCCATATGGTCATGCAACTCCTCCCTGGCTCTTACACTCTTTCCACCCCCTCTTCCACAATGGTCCCTGAGCCCTGGGTGGGTGGAGTTTAACATAAGAGTTCTGTACAAGGACCTAAGCAATTTTTAACTACAATGCAGTTTAGTTAGAAACGACATATAATGACTAGTGACTACAATATTAAAGTAGATCTGCAAAGTATCCAAGATGCTCCAGTTAAGAGTTTCAGATAAAATTACAGTCCAAGTCAAATATGCATCTAGCAAGTGTACATATTCCAAACATAGGATGAAATAGAACAATAAAAATACCTGTTGTACCATGATCACACACTGAAATTAACATGGGCAATGTAGTATCATTTGCAAAAATTCAATTAACAATAAAAAACCTTCCTGAGAGGGAAGGATTAATTAATTGATGAACTTAAAATTATCAGTTAGCAATTTAGAAACAAAATTAATTTAGAATCTTATCTGACATTATTGATACATAAATTTCAGATTGTCTTTTCAAAAATTCACACAAAAAATAGCCATAAGAAATAAAATTGGTTATTACTCAGACCTGTGGATAGGGAACGATATTTAGACACAACAAAAGAAATTACAGGGCAGTAGATAGACATAAACCTACAGAAAAGTAATAAAAACATATCATCAGCCTAAATATTTAGAATTGCTATATGGCAAAGTGTCAAAAACAAAACATAAGAACACACCGTAAGAAATAAGAGTCAGCAAACAAGGTAATCATATAGTTTTCAATCACTAATAATATCATTAGCTACTGTCTTTGTAGCTTGGTGCATACAGCACATACAATAAGTAAAGGAATAACAGTTACAGCTAGTGAGAACCATCAAAGGAACAAAATTTTCTCCTGCCCCACAGAGAGGTGTCATAACTGATTCCTCTCTTTCCCACCATCATATAGCAAGCCTATCATCAGCTCCTTAAATTCTACCCCCATAACATCACCAAACTGCCAGACTTTCACCATCTCTCCGTGTATGTTCCTAGTTTAAACCATCTCTGTCTTTCAGCAGAGTTAACACACGGACCAGTTGTTAATCTCCAGGAATTCTTTCAGCCTCTCCCATAGTTTAGTATGTAAATTTTTTTCTCACTACTCTTTGTGGCTTTTATATCTTCTGTCAGCAAATGAAGTCCCTAATCTATCTCATGGTCCACAATCAACTATAAAAAGCCCATTGTAAACTGGTATTTCTAAGGACTCTGACAAAATTGAAAACTACTCTTTCTCTCCCTGGGTCAGAGCACACTATTCCTCTTAATTATTCTAGCACCTAAACCTCAATTTTTACTTCAGGTTTGTGACTGCTCTTTTCTCTGCCTGGAACATTCTGCAGCTGCTGAGTCATCCTTCAAATTTGATCTCAACTGGCCCCCTGGAGCAGAAGGCTTTGGGATTCATGCCCCCAACCCCATCCCTCTCACTGGCATTTTACTGTGGAGCCTCAAGAAACCTTGATTCCCTTCCACAAAATCATAAAGCCATGGCACACACTTGCAGAGCAATTTACCAATAATGCCTAACAGACCTTAAAAACGATTCCTAAGCCTTGATAGGAACTTTCCAGTCCAGGAATCTGAAACAAGTAACTAATCTATAACATTAGGTATGAATTTTAATATAGTTACATCATAAAGAACATAAATGTTTCCAATCTTTTAGAAGTGAAGCGATCCAGTGTAGAGACTGGAAATGTAATCCAGATGACATCAATATAAATTTTGCTTTGTAAATTAACAGTCGTATGATTTGAACAAGTTACTTAATCTAAGTTCCAGTTTCAGAAATTAATCATTTATTTCATTTTTAATTTTAGTAAATCTGTAAAAAGTGACAAAAAGTGCTCATACAACATAAAACTTTTAAGAACATTAAACGATTTGTTTTAAATGCATTTAATTTGAGATTCAGAAAACCTGTTTATTATTATGTATTTTAAATGTCAGCTATTACTCCAATCTAGCTCCACCAGCAATATTATATTGATCTTAAGCAATTTGCTTTATTTTCCTGTGCCCTCTTTTATGTCCAGAGATAAGTATCCTGAGATAAAACATAAAAAAGGACTTTCAAGAATGGTCAACACAAGCATTATGGCAAAACTATTTTGCCTTATGGTGATAATTTAAAAATAATTCTTATGAGTCTAAGAATATTCATTAAGTATTTATAAATAAAGTTATGTTAGTTAAGGCATATAATTTACAAAATCAGGCCCATCAAATCATATGAAAGTGGTTCCCTTTCATATTAGCAAACTTGCTGTTTAGATAACCATCTTTTCAATGACATTAGTGCTTGTGACTGATGTGTGCTTTGTAGAAAGCAGATAGGAGCTGTGATATAAAGGAATTGAACAACACTGAGAGAAAATGCAAGTAATTAAATTATGAAAACAGGGTAGATGTTTGTAAGTAGTGTTTTGAGTAACTTGTTAGGGTAAGGTATTTGTTCACAGTACAAGTCAAAACAAACAAAAAAAATAGACAAAATTATTTCTTAAGCTGTGCATAATTAACACCAACATTTACATTTCAACAGAATTTTGACTGAAAAGTAACTTTTTATAATATTATTGGCAATATTTAAAAGGTACATAATTACTAATATATATTGCTTAACACAGATTCTTTTATACCATATAAACAAGTCCAAATTTACTACCACCACTGAAACACAATAGCTAGGTTGTTTGAGCTGTGTTTTCTAGGTCAGCAATATTTCTATTTTGATAGACCCCTAAAAAGTGATTCTAATGGGAGTGAATTTTGTCGGGAATCTTCCTCAAGGTCCTTGAAATACAACACAGAAGTAAGCATGGGGTAAACATGGGGAATACACACAGTGAATGAAGATTTTTGTGTCCTCTCCACATCAGCAGATTAAGAATCTCTTTTCCTGGTGCCTAAACCAATCTGCATTCTTCACTTCTTTTATCTGAGAAGGGTCTTATTTCCATTCCAATGTTTCTTGCCTTCAAAGAGCCCTTAGCTTTCTCTTCATTCCCACAAGCAGAAAGGCAACATGGAAATCAGCAGCAGAAATACGTTAGCCATAGAGATTTAACTTTTCCCCCACTTCAAGGACTCAGACTGAATAGGTGCAGTGTTCACTCCCACTGGGCCAGAGGATGAAGGGTACTCACTCCTCCAAACATAAAACAAGGACTTTCTTGTCAAGCTGCCTAGAAAAACTATTCAATAAGCACAACCTGGAAAGCATGCCAGTATGCCAGTAGCCCTAGTTTGCACATATAGCCAGTTCTAAGGAAAATGCTATAAAAATGTTCTCTGTCTCTGTCTCTGTCTCTGTCTCTGTCTCTGTCTCTCTCTCTCTCTCTCTCTCTCTCTCTCTCTCTCTCTCTTTTCCTTTGTTCTGTTTTCCTATCATGGTCTAGCATTATCTGACACACAATAGTTCTGAGAGGGAGAGAGGTGAGCATGAGCAATGAACTTACAATTAAATGTATAAATTTGGTGAATTGCAACAATGGAAGAAGAAGAAAAGTTTACACCAGTGATGGAAATAAAATTTTTAAAAACTGTTTGCTTAAATGCTGACACATTTAAAACTTAAAAGTCAATCAGATACTTCAAAACATGAAACTCAGTGGTTCTAAGGAGCATTTCCTACTGAATTTAAACCTTGGCTGTTGCCCTGACTTGTGTGAGCCTCAGAAATCTGGAGAATCCATTTCTTGTATGTGAAACCAGGGTAATAGTTCCAGCTGTTTCAATGACTGTGTTCCTATACTCGATGAACTTAGCATGATAGCAGCTAAAGTATTACTATTTGAAGTATTATGTCTGAAATAATCATAGGATACTTTTGGAAAGATGGTAACAGGAAGATCACTGTAGGAAACAATGAACAGAGGACAAACCAAGGTGGGAGAAGCTTGAATATTTGTATGTCTTGAAATAAAACACAACAGACCTAAAAGGAGGAAATGACCCTATTGGGAGACTCCCTCAGCTCCAGAGCCTTCAGACACTGCTCTCAAGGTAGCGGGTGAAGCTTCACATTTTCTGTGGTTGAAAGGGGTTACTGTTTAAATACACTAAGAATTAAAGTATCCCCTTCTTATTTGCAAGAATATGAGAAAATAATTTCTAATTAGAAGAGACACATGGTTACATTAATGATAAACCTTTGTTTCATGAAAATAAAAATAAACTTCCGTTTCAGATAAAAAGAAGCTCTCAAGTCTCTACAGGAAATGCTCAGAAAAAGTGCAAAATGGGAGGAAACACAAACGTAATGAACACTGACAGAGCAAGGCAGCCTCTGCAGAGGAAGGATTTGGCTGGGCCCTGGGGACAGCCTTTATACAAACTCTTGCTTCTGTGTCATGGAGATATAGAAGGACAGTGAATGCCTGGACCAGACCCAGTAGAAACAAACTAAAGATGTCTTACCTTCCTGAGTGCTTATTTACTTGTAATTTCTTTGTGAATTACAAAGTTCTAGTCATATATGCTATACAGAGGCCACACTAGGAAAAGGACCAGGAAAGATTGATACACACAAGTCCAGAAAAATCAAAAAGATCCGGCGGACTGGGAAAAACAGTGCAGTCCCTTGTTTCATGATTCCCAACACTGCTTCATAAGGAAAAACTGGTTTGAAAATGTTGAAGGCATGAAAAATGCTACTCAAAATTCAACTCATTTAATGCCGCACCCTTTAATTTATTTTATTGCCTCAAGGATGGAAAAGGCATGTTCTCCACTGTCTGCGAGACAAGACGAGGTGCCAAACTAATGCTAATGGGATTTCTGTGGCCAGAGCCCACACTTGAAGACATTCATGCACACTTCAGTGTGAGATTTACCTACGACTACAAAATAACAGAATAATGTTCATCCTGGAAGTCTTAATGCAGCACCATCATTTGACTTGGAACACATATAAGATACCAAAAGAATACAAAATATCTGAATTATATTCTATGCAGTGCTCTCTATTCAGAACTTCTGACACAATTTTGAAATTAATTTCTGGATAATAATGAGTTACTTAAAAACAAAATCTGAATCAATGAGTAGCACATTTGCTACTGAAATGAAGGAAAAGTGATACATTCCCATAGGATTAGCATATATGCCAATAAAGACACATTGGGTGAACACCTTCATCTAACAAAGCCTGATTCCTGGAGATGCCCTACTTTATTTCACTCTGACAAAGCCTTCACACTACTGGAATATCTCAATAATACAAAACAGAGTCCGACTTACTTTAGATCTAGTTTTACAAAATTTACCTCTTCAAATTAGAGCTTAAAATTAAAAATAGGAATAGTTCTCATAAAAGTAAAATGCTTTTAATTACTGTAACTTTTACATCATTATATGCGAACTTTTACTGCACAATGTGACTTTCTTTCATGCAAGATTATCCACCATGGCTTTGTCAAGGCCAACTCACCTTGAAGGAATATTAAGTGGTTTATTTGTCATCATTTGAATGATGTTGAAACTGAAATTCTGTTTTTGTATTATACAGGAAGAAAGAGCCTCTTAAAAGAGTTCATAGTGATCATTTGAAGACAGAAAGTTGCTTAGAAGTATCCTCAAATACTACAGACGTATGTATTTTAGAGATATATTTAAAAATTAAATT
>NW_008354281.1:4821087-4833606 GCF_000622305.1 Nannospalax galili
GCTGGGATTCGGACCTAGGTCTTCTGCAAGAACAACCAGTGTTCTTAACCACTGCGCCATCTCTCCAGCCCTTCTTTGGGATATCTTATTCAAAGTTTGATTACGTTGGTCTTAACCTGCCTACTATATAGTGTTTTGTTTGTTTGCTAATAGCTTTCTTTCTTTCTTTTTGCTTTGAGACGGGATCTCATGTAACTCAGGCTGCTTTCAAACTTGCTATGGAGCCGAAGTTGACCATGAACTTCTGATCCTCTTGCCTCTACCTTAACGTGCAGAGATCATAGCTGTGCACCACCATTATCTGGTTTATCTGATGTTGGAGATCAAATACAGAGCTTTGATTGTGCATGCAAGGGAAGTACTCTACCAACTGAGCTACATCCCTAGCCTTTAATCATAAATTTTGAGACTGAAATTATTGTTAAAAAGTCCATTCATCATATAGATAAGAAAAATAGGGATGTTGATGTTTTCCAGAAAACAAGAAGCAGAATCGAAACCTCCTCTTTCCATCTTATGTCTTTGCATTTCATGCTAGATGAAGAAGCAGCCAAGCCTATCTCTGATTCCCAATGCTAAAGCTTCAAATAGAACATGGATTTTAGGGACTGAAACTGACTGTGAGCCACCACAAACTAAAACACTGCAAAACAAGGACTAGAAAATTTACAATCCCTCATTTATAGACTGCAGTTCAAAGATGTGAAGCAATTTGTTTGCAGGTTTCAAAAACATCCCTAATGCTCCAGTGTTCATTTGTATTATTGTGTAGCAGATAATGTTACTGGTGAAGTTATAATACAGTATTTTCTAACCAAAATAACAATGATCTAGCACATGTTTGTGCTTTTATCAACATCTTTCTCTCCATCAGTCCTTACATTATGTATTGTTGAGTGTTTCACATTACTCAGGAAAATGTGTTGCTGTGTAATAGGTATATAAGAAGTTTTCTTGAATGTTAATATGTTGCACTAGGAGACTAAACAAAAGAATTTATTTGCTAAGATATGGCTTTACAAATGGCGTTTAGGATATAATGTAGGTATAATGCAATTATTTTCCGATCAGTCATTTGAAAACTATAATTGCTTTGATTAATTTGCTATTACTAGTTGTAAGCCATTTTGTAATTAAAGAGTAAGTTTAGAATGAATAGATAAAAGCAACCGACGTTAATTCCATTTTGTTAACCTTTCAGTCTAGAGGAAAAGGTAAACTTTGAAGAGTAAAGATTGGGTAAACTTCAAAGCCAGACTGATTCAGGCAAAATATGTTAATTAAAAATTGTTACCCATACAAAAATTCATAGACTCTACATTTTCCTTTTTAAGGAACTTAAAAGTTGGCCCATATCCAGGTTATTTTCCTAATATTTTTACGATGCATTGAATTCTTTCATATTTACATAGAATTGAGCAAAAATCTAATTTAGAAATAAAGCAAATGAGTCAATAGTGTTAAACATTTAAGGGAAATAGGTAGACAGAGAATAAATGCATATAACTTTTAAACGTATGTCTTTGTAAAGAAATGGTATGATCTCTTACACTGTAGATTTTGTAAAATTAATCTCCAAGAATTTAGAAAATTTAAGATGTGTTTGACCTATTTTTATTTTGCTGGAGAGCTATGTTTTGCTCCTGTAATACTTGGGGTTTTATTTATGTTTCTACTGCACATACTCCCCCACAGTAATATTACTATATTTCAGAAGTACAAGAATCACATTCAAGCTGAGGAGTAGTGACCTTCAGTGTGAAATTCTGAAAATTCTTCTAAACCTCAGATACACATTCCTGTAGCTCTAGCCTGTACTTAACATTGCATATTCCATCTCTGCTCTAACTCCAGGCATCTAAAATTAGCACATTATCTGCCCGTCTGTCCCCCATCTCAATCTGCATTTCGTCATAAATGTCCAATCTAGTATCAGTATAAACTAGTATCAATTTAGATTAGGATTTAAAAATTAATGTCGCGCCTGGAGCTATAGCTCAGGAGCAGTGTGTTTGCCTTGTATGTAGAAGTTCCTGGATTCATTTCCCAGCATTACAAATCTAAAATAAAAATTAACTTCAGTGTAGATTTGTCCTTGTTATAATTCCTTCTTTTCCTGCTCTTAATTTTCATTAACCTGACTATAACAACCAAGACTGTATTCTACAGTAAGTCGTTTGTGTAATCTTCGTCCTGGGCAGCTGTAGGTTCCTAGATTTTCCCAAGTAACGGAACTCTCTTTTCTATTCAAAGAGAGCCCCAGATTTTCAGAGAGTGTATAGAAGGTGGATATTGAGGTCAAACAAATGGGCAAGGATTTATCATGATTATGTGATGGGCTTCAATAAAACACTAGGCACTAAAGCTCGGGTGAGAATCCTGGCTGGTGAACACACTGATTTACCCAAAGGATGATACACTGAATCCCTGAGTGAGAACAAAGAAACTGTACTTCAAGAACATTTACTTTATTATTTATTTATATGTATGTGTGTGGCTGTGTATAAGTGCAAGTATGTGTGGGTGCCAAGAGAGGCCAAAAGAGAGTGTCAGATATGCTGGAGCTGGAGCTGCAGGTGGTTGTGAACAATTCCACATGGGTACTTGGAACTGAACTCCAGCCTTCTGGAAGAGCAGCAGGTAAGCAATCTCTCCAGCCTCAAAGCTATACTTTGGACACCTTCATTGGGATGTTTCCTGAGTTCTTTAAATTGTTCTAGTAAATTATCATCCAAAGGAGTCCACAGATCCCAAAGTTTATAACCAGTTTGTCTTAAATTATGGTAGTCTGGGGACACCAAACTTGGAAGTTACATTTGATGAGAGAAATTTTGCTGGGGATTTTGTCTTTAACCTCTGGAGTACATAGAAATTTGGGGTTGTTAGAATCAGAAATTTGCTGCAGTATTTTAGGTTGTCAGATAATATATAGGAGAATAGCAAAGTCAGGTCATAAGATTTGGCAACAAGTGTCTACACCCACTGAGTCATCTAGCCACCCCCCCATGCTACTTTTAGATCATTCCTCTTC
Organism: Nannospalax galili; assembly: GCF_000622305.1. Taxonomy (NCBI): domain Eukaryota; kingdom Metazoa; phylum Chordata; class Mammalia; order Rodentia; family Spalacidae; genus Nannospalax; species Nannospalax galili. The sequence goes on from NW_008354281.1 coordinate 4,824,119, forward strand.
AATGTAATTTTTATCAGTTCTCACCCCTTCCCACCTTTGCTGGTTGCCTATATAAATCCATACAGATTTGTTTTCTTGGCATTTGTAACCATTTACAAAGCATGCAGACTTTAGAAACTACTCAAGACTTGGTTCAAATTCTATCTTTTTCAGAAATCATCTGAGTAAAACTATAAAAGTAATGCTATCTCTCTGGTCTCTAATCTCTTTATTGTGATATGAAAATGGCAATGTATTAAAACATTATTTGGAAGACAGAAACAAAGAAACTTTTGATACACACTTAATTGCCAATGACCAATCACTTTTTAAACAGCCACACATACACACAACACTTCCAGACATCTACATGTCTTTTCAGAAAGCCTTGGCTTTTCTAACAGTGCCCTCCTTCCTGGTTTCCCACTTTCTCAAATTAGCCCTTTACTTTAGTGCCTCTGTATTGTTCCATCCTTGATCTCTTCTCATCTCTGTCTTTTCTTTAGAGGACTTCTAATCATTAACTGTTGTTAAATTGCTATATGGTAATAGATTCAAATGCGAAGTTCAGGCTTCAGATGCTAGTGTCCACTGCTAAGAGGCATGACTGACTAAGTGCTCTATGATCACCTTATGTTTACTCCTCCTATCTCTCTTTTTCTTTCCATCCTGCATTGCCTATTTCTTTAAAAAGCATCTCTCTGATAAGCTGGCCAACCAGAAATGTCAGAATACCCATGACTCTCCCTTGCCCCATGGCCACATACACCCTTCACATATTCTATAGTTCTGTTTTCTAAATTAGCTCTCTCTCCTCTGCAGTTTACTTACTCTTCCTCTTTGGAGCTCTCAGAACCTCTCCTCAATATCATGTCTATAGTATACTAGGAAACTGCCCACACAAGAGCTGGAAGAGGACAAGAGAGCAATGTTGGATGAGAACAGCAGGAAGCCATGATCTTCTCTGAGCTAGAGAAACAAATACAGAAACACCTAGAAGAAACCAGACTTTAACAGGCCTATGAGTCTGAAGAGGGAGGTGAGAAAAATTGCTAACAAAGATGCTTTCCTTCCTGTTTCATACAATCACTTTAACCCCCCCCCCCAATCCTCAAGGCCTTTTAAAACATACTCACTAATGCCATTTGTTTGAGACAAGATTTATTATGTACTCTACACTGGCTTTGAACTCATAATCCTCCTGCCTGAACCTCCCTGATGCTGAGATATGCTACACACATATGTCACTATGTCAGGCTTTGATACTGAGGCTGTGTTTCTAAAAGACAGTTCTTGCTGCGTTCACCCCAGTGCAGAGAACTCCTCTGTGGCTTGTCACCACCTGCATATTTGTATTAGCTACTTTTCTGTTGACCCAAAGAAACTTATAGAAGAACTTGTTTTGACTTACAGTTCCAGAGCGAGCATCCATAATGGCCAACAAGGCATGGTGGACAGGGTAGGGAGCTGGGTGTTCACAATTTTCCTCCACACAGAAGCTGAGAGAAAGAACAGCAAATCCTCACAGCCTGCCCCTGTGACATACTTCCTCCTGCTGGGCACCACTCTTAAAAGTTCTACAACCTCACCAAACAGAATCACCATCTCAGGACCAAGTATTCAAATACATGAGCCTGTGAGCGGCATTTCTCATTCAAACCAACAGTGTTGTAATTGAATGTGTCTCTGTATATTCATGCATCTGCACACAATTCCACGTTTTGGTGCACGTGTTTGTCTTTACAGGGTAATTATGTCCTTGAAATATTCACTATTATTATATGTTCACATTTTTCTAAGACTGGAAGTCAAAACTAAAAACATATTTGATAAGAATTTTGTACTGCATGAGAAAAAATTCTTGAAAGAGAAAATACTTACATTAATTTCCCCAAATAATATACATGTTCTCTTCCTGCTCCGATGGTCTTTATTTGCAGTGGGATTACTGATCTGGTTAGTGCATACGAATTTAAGATTCCACATATTACTGTAATTTAAATGCTTAAAAGAATATGTGAATATTCAAACACCAGTTCTTGCTTCTGACTCCAAAAAGGTAAAATGCTATGGCACACATAAATTATGGTAAATGACATTGCTATTTGGTTGTCCTTTGGTTAGGTTTACAAAAGTTGAAAATACTGAATGCCTATATTTCTACTATCTTACCCAAATTGCTGGTTATTTTACTGAGTATCTATTAAAGTCAATAATGTTTACTGACATTAATTTATTTAAAAAGTATGTGAGTTTTTATTTTTACCCTAATTTACAGATGCAGAAACTGAGACACATAAAAAGGCTGTAATTAGCGCAAGGTCATGTGGAAATTTGTAATAGCCCTGGGATAAGGGAAATTCTCACCTCAGAACCTATATATACTTAGCTCCTCATCACTGCTCTCATGTGTCAGTGTTTATGTTCACCAGAGCCCTTTGGTTCAAGAATGGAGAGGAGGAAATAATGAGCCCTGCTTCATACCTTGCACTCTCTGCCAAATGCAGGAAAGATATTCTCACTATAAAGCAATCACTAGAGTCTTTTTGCTGACGAAGAAAGATCTAAGAGTGATGTATTTTGGAAGCAAAGAGAAATAACATTTGCATGTATTAACAACAGGCTTTTCTCTGAAAGGATTTAAGGTGTTTTGCTAAGATATGTACATTACTAGGAGATAAAGTAAATTAAAATAGGCAAAATAGTAACGTCAATGGAAAGTTTGGATAGAACAGCATAGGGTGCCCACCACAACACAGGTCACGAATTTACAGGGTCTTGTCAATAGGAAACTTGACATTTGGCTTTAAGTTACAGAGCAGCCAATGAAAATAGAAAAATGAGATAAAATAGTTGATTTTTTTTCTACAAAATACAAATAAAGTGGTTGCTTAGGAGAAGCTTAAACATTTCCTGTACTAAGAATAGAGAGAAACTATTTGCATAGTCTTCCAGAAAGGATACTGCATAATATACAACCTTACGAACAACCTGTCCCATGTGTGTACAGAAATGACTGGCAAAAATTTTATTTCATGAAATTCCCCTAAAATAGGCATAATACTTAAGAAATTAAAGCCACAGGCTCCACTGTGCCAAAAGCATAGTTTTGTTCTTTTATGCCTCTTTCAAAGTTGGCTTATAGTCTGATACAAACTGCCTGGATTTGAATCCTGATTATAATTTACTAGCTGTGTAATATTGAGCAAGAGCTATTTGAGTCTCAGTTTAATTACTGACATAACAGATATAAGAAGATTATCAACTCCTACGGCATGTAAAACTTTAGTCAATGTACATAAAGTACTTGCAATAATGTTAAGAACACAGGTGTTATAATCATTATAAATAAGTTATTTTTCAAGTTCCAAACTCCCAGGTGATAGGTAAACATTAGGAGGAGGTGGGGAAAGCTAGAGGGGAAAACATCCAATCCTTTGTGTCATCTGTCCAACTTACCATCAGTTGAAAATTTTTTCTGAACTCTTCTTCTCCCTTAGACACATGGAGCTCAATTTGTTCCTCTGGTAGGGTGACAGGACTAGGGCAGTCAGTAAAGATGCAGTAGGGCCCCTCTCTCTGGTATGTTGCTAACTCCCCAGAACCTACCACAGTAAAATCAACCCAGGCCCTATTTAATATACAACTACTGAACCTACAGGGGGAATGCTACAGAAAATCCAGTTCCTGGGATGAATCCGAAGGCTGAGTGTGGGGATGCAAAAGGTGATTCATTCTCTTAGAGATTGTCATTCAGATATCAATTCTATCCTTCTTGTCAATTATTATTTTATCTTGTAGGGGACAAAGTTAAGGAAGAATCTAGGAGGCCCTCTTAACCTCTTCATAAACTCATTTATTCTGTAGTCATGGTTTTTGCAATTCAAAAGACAAGAATGTAGTATTTCTTCTCTGTGGTTCTGGCATTTCTATTTCTAAAACAATGATTCAAAGCTGGCCTAGGGAATGCTGAGAAGGTAGAGAGAGTAAGTCATTTAACATTTCCCAACATATCCTGTCACATAAAATTATAGCAATTTTCAAAGCTAATATCAGTTAAGACAATTCGACAGTTGTCCAGTGTGATGAGGCACATATCTGAAGCTACATCCTCTACATATAACTCACAGTCAGATGCTCAGTCAGATGAGAGAACAGGCAGACTGAAGAAAAGAACAATATGGGAACACAAATGTTTTAAGAATTTAGGTGATATTTTGGAACTCAGCTTTTTCATAGTCCTGAGTAGAAGACATAAACCCTGGTGCTGGCTGACCCAGGAGGAGTCCCAAATGGCCGATTCTAATGCTCAGTTCAAGTTACTCTTTAAAGAATTGACAAGGCTGAAACAGAATGCAACAACTTCTATGAGAAATACTTATTTATGACAGAATCAACATCACTAAAATGGAGAGCCAGAATGTTACATGTTGCCTTTCAAAAACTGAGAAGGCTGAAAAAAACTCAAAGATACAGGTTTTAAGCGAACATTTATTTACTTTGGTTGTTTTTGCTGTTCTCATACTTTAACATTTTATTTATATACATGCTTTAAAGAGAAGACATGAAATCTTAACACTTTATGTCCTGGTTTTCTCATAGTTTATAAAATCAAATCTCACAGCTTATAGAATAAGCATGCATCTCATATCCAGAGAATGTGAGGACTAAAAGGGTTCTTTGTGAACATATTTCTTCCCATAAATATAAGGAAAATATTGAAATATCAGAACATAATTTTATCAGCTCAGATATGTCATTTCACCAGGAATACTGCTTCCGACCAGCCACAGTAACTTATTTGGGGCTGTAGCTATGTATGCTATCTACAACTTCATTTAAAAGATTTTCTAAGGTGAACACAACAAGCATGCAATAAATTTGTGAATTCAGCCAGCATAGGGGTTTATGCCTGTTTGCACTTCCCACTTCCCACAATACTTAGTCAAAGGTCTTGGTCAAAACATGTGTTAGAGTGTTTGGGAATGGTGACAGAGAGAGACAGAGAAACAGAATAAATAAATAAATAAATAAATAAATAAATAAATAAATAAATAAATAAAAAAACTACACTGTGAATTTGAGACTTGCCTGGTCTACCATGAGACTCTGTCTCAAAAAAACAAAAATTAATTAAATAAATAAATAATAAATAAAAAGTTTAGAAAGATTGGAACTTCAACTTATAGGTTATATTATGTTGATACTTTAGTCTTTCAAAAGAAACTTATTGAGGGAATAGATAGATGGCTCAGAAATTAAGAGCACTTGCTGGTCTTGCAGAAGACTGGATCATAATTCCCAAAACCCACATGGGGGGCTCACAAGCATCTGTAACTCCAGTTGTAGGGGATCTAATACGCTAACCTGGTCTACATTCCAGGTCAGTTGCAGCTAAAGGGAGACCCTGTCTCAAAAATACAAACAACAAAAAAAATTATGTATATGAATGCTTTACCTGTGCACAGGGTCTCCCTTTAGCTGCAACTGACCTGGAACTTACTATGTAGACCAGGTTGACCTTGAACTCACAGAGATGTGCCTGCCTCTGCCTCCCAAGTGCTGGGGTTAAAGGCATACACAACCAGCTTTCATACACATAACTTTTTAAATTGTTCATTTTTTAATTTAAAGAAAAAGAAGTCTATGGAGATAAACAATGTAACAGTAATACTGACTCACCAAATAGACTACAATTCTTTACCTGTTAGAAAGTTTCTTTTTTCTAACTCAAATTATTGTTGCTGTATTAGTCACTTTCCTGTTGCTGAGACAGAAACACTGACCAAATCAATTTATAGAAGGAAGAGTTTATTTGAGCTTATGGTTCCAGGGGAATTACAGTCCGTCATGGAAGGGAGTCATGGTGGCTGGAGGTGGCTGGAGCAGAAGCAGCAGAAGCTGAGCTCTCCATCATCACACAGGCACAGGAAGCAAGAGAGCAACTGGAGATCCTGCAAGGCTTAAAAACTCTCTAAGCCCTCCCCCAATGATGTGCTTCCTCCAGGTTAGCCACACCTTCTAAAACTTCCCAAAACAGTGCCACTACATGGGGACAAAATGTCCAAATACTTGGAGCCTATGGGGGACATTTCCATTCAAACCATCACAGTTGCCTTCCAGAGCTTTCTTTTGGGGGGAAAGTATATAACGCATGCATATATCCACATGCAAAATATATGCAAACATGCATATATATGCAAAAACATTTAGATTTTAACGAAGTCCATATGTTTAAGCTATTAATATTGTCAACTGTTTTCCATCAAAGACCACCTGGAACACACCTGTTCTTGAACATATATTGCTTTTCTCATTTGTTACAAGAAACTGTTCAGTGTCTCAGTACACATGGGTTAGACATAATTTATAGAGTCTGGTTTTGTTCCACCAAGTGATTTGGGGGAAAGGTTTTGAAAAATAGGACTTTGTTTGTGGTACCTTGAAAATTCTTTTCAAGAAGGCAAGAGGAACAGAAAGAAATTGAAGAAAAACAAAAGCTATAAATAAAAATCTGATCTGCAAAATGGTTCATATCTTTGCCTGAGTTTAGGTGTGAGTATGGAGAATGGTCTCACTGTGTTCTAGTCCATCCTTTCAGATTATATAACCTGTACTGACAAATGTTAATGGTCCGTGACATTCAGTCTCCAACAGAAGAGCGCCATACCCTGTATATTCCAACCCAGCTCCAAGCTCTCAGTTATGGCCTTTGTCTTTTTCAGTTTATAAAAACAAGCACAGAGTATAGAGGATCATTATTTCCACAGATTGAAACATAGACCCAGAAAGGAAGTCAGCCTTGCCAATGTTGTAAGCTACACTAAGTCATATATAAATATCACTCTGGATGTTAGAAGCAGAATAAATATTCATTAACAAATTCAACTATCTATCTCCTTTCTTCAAAAAACAATTTTTGACTGTAGACAACCCTTCTCAAATTGCATGAGGTACTGAAACTCAAGTGAAGCTCAGAATTTCAAAACTAAGAAACAAGAGTAGAGCCTGGGAGGAGGATGAGAAATTTTCTGAAGCCATTATGCATCTGAGTGCATGCTTAGAAATGCAGTAACCACAAGGTCAGGTTTACATTTCTGGTCCTTTGCTGCTCTATGATAGGTGATGGTTTTAATTTTATTCCTCATTTTATACAGTGAAATGAAATTATATCATTTAGTTATACAGTCAAAAGAGTAAACAGATATCACCTTATACCATGTATTGATGGGTAACTTGGGCTTTTATTAAAAATGAGTATATATTTTTGAAAGAGATGTGCCCTAGCTCAGAAAAATGTTACTGAATAGGTTAATGCTGTTGTAATGAAATGCTTCTTCTAATAAAAAAAAAAATGAGTACATATTTTAACTGATTTGCTGGTCATTTGAAATTTTAAATATTTACTCTCAAATACATAAATATCTCATAAATTAAAGAAGATAGTACTTGCATTCCTGTTAAAAGATCCTTGGTCTTTCCTATGGTGTTAGTGAGAATTGAATTTGTTTTGTAATTTGATGTCTACATGCTAAATAGATAAACTTATAAATTATACTCCAATAACAAATAGTAAGTAAGCTATGCAACTAAGTAAAAACTGTGCCAAATATGGAAATTCCAAATTTTACAATGAGGAAGAATAAAGCATTTTTTCCTGAAATTTTAAGTGGTTTAAAAATAATAGCTATAAAGTAGCACATATTCTTATTTTCACATGAAATTACTTTACATATTGGCCAAATAGGTCCTGGATGCTAATTATTTATATGTTATTTCATGCCTATCTGTACCTATCATTCATAAAATTAAGCCCCTGAAGTAAAGTTACTTAAAAATTATCCCGTTTTTTAATTTAATTTTTTTCAAATTTCATAAATGAACACTGTTTACATCCCTGCCACCTCACGCTCTCCCTTTCCCACATCACTCCCGCCTCCTTCTCAACTTCTTGATTATTATTATCACATATATATACACACACATATTTTTAATGTTTTATTTATTATTTTATTTTATGTGTATGAGCATACTGCCTGCATGTATGTAAGTATAACCACGTCATGCAGTACCCACAGAGGACAGAAGAGGACATCCGGTCCACTGGAACTGGACTTACAGACTATTGATAGCCACCATGTGGGTGTTTGGAACCAAATTTGGGTCCTCCGCAAGAGCAGCCAGTGCTGTTAAATACTGAGCTATCTAATCAGCCCCTATATATACAAATTTTAAAACAACTAGAATAGATGAATATTTCAAAAATATTTTCTTCTAAATTTATTTATTAATGTTTTAAAAATTATTTATTTGTTTTTATGTGTATAAGTGTTTTGTCTGCATGTAAGAGCACTCAAGTCATATATTGCCTGCAAAGGCCAGAAGATTGTGCCAGATGCCCTGGGACTGGAATAAAGAGTGGTTGTTGGCTACCATGTGGGTGCTGGGAACCAAACCTGGGTCCCCTGCAAGAACAACAAGTGCTCTAACCATTGAGCAATCTCTCTAGCCCCTCATTTGTTAATATTTAGAGACTACTATCCTCCACAAAACTGTAGGCATATATGTTAAATTAAATTTAAGGTTTTTATTTATGTAATAATGATCTTCGTATAGTCACATCATTGAAAGTATTTATACATTCACATAATCCATCATTATCTGTTGCTTATACATTCATTCACAAAATAAATATTTATTGAATATCCCCCAAAAACTATTTTCAGAAAAATTTATGGAACAAAGTAATTAGAACAGGATGAAATAAAGTGCTTCATCCTATGGAATTCATGTAATAGAAGGAGAAACTAATACATTCACACAAATGCTAAAAGAAAGCAGTAAATGTCACAGGAGTAAAACCTTCTGAGAAATAGACTATGGAGACATAGCTGCAGGCTAGAAGTGCCAAGAGTTCTCACAAAAATAAAAAATAAAAAAAAAAGAAAGAGCTGGCATCTTGACGCTGCTTTAAAGTGCAGGATTACCAAGCAGGACTAAGGACCCCACTGTGTTCTTGCCCCTCCTGTTTGCACTTCATTCTCAGGCCTGTGTTGGTAACTATCAGAGTTTCCTCCACTTTGGTTTCTGTAGCCTATCATTATACTCTAAATTCAGGGTTACTTCTACCTAGCTTCTAAAATTTCAGCTGACATCCAATTTGGAACAGCCCACAGCAATATTTTTAAATAAGTGCTATTTTGACAATTAATTTATATTGTGGCAATAATCTGTATCCTAACAGTTTTAAAAACATGTTTCAGAGCATTTATCTCTCCCCTAATTTTCCCCATTCACAAATATGGCAAGCATACCTCCCTGTCTATACAAGAGCAGTGAAAAGACATGTATCACACTTTACATGACCCAAATTCAAGGAAATTACAAAATGGAGGTAGGTTTAGTCTAAATTGTATCTTACAATATATGCAAAAGGTATCCAAATATCTATTCACTCATTTATTCATTTTCTATTCAACAAATATCTCTAGACTATGCCAGATACTCTT
>NW_008354281.1:4833781-4886281 GCF_000622305.1 Nannospalax galili
TTAGAACTCTTTTAAGGATTGACAATGTCTGTGGTCTTTTTGAATTTATATTCTAATAGAGGACACAAATGACCAAAGAAGAAAAATAAATATAATTAAATTAACAAATAAATAAATGTATATGCATTTGAAAACATAGTTATCAACAATAAGTTCTTTTGGAGATAACCAAACATAGGTCCATGGGCTGATGTAACATGGTATATGGTAAGTTACAATATCAAATGGAGATCTAAACGGCAAGAGGTGGGTAATGCACAATGATCCTAAGGAAAGACCATTCAAGAGAGAGTGAACGGCCCTAGAATGGAAAGGAGTGTTGCAAGTCTGAGAAATGGGAGCACAGCTGGAGTGCAGAGACTAGAGGCCATGGTGCAAAATGAAGATGAGGATATAGCAGAAGTCCCAATCCAGGGCAAAGAACATGGACATTGTTTGAATATACTGAGAAGCACCTGACAAGATTTATGCAGTGAGTGACATGATATGAACCTTCAGCTGCACATCACAAAATGGATTTTAAAGGGGTTAGAGAGAAATTGAGAAAAACAATATGTGTCAGCAATAGATGACTAAGGGCAAATGGAAGTTAGACCTGTCAGAATATGGAGTAGATTGCATACAAAGGATGAATGGAAAGTGTAAATGGTAACTCCTAGCTTCCATAGTCAAGTCAGCTGAGAGTGAGCAGAAGAGCAAATGAGAAGCAGTTCAGGTGGCAGAAGATGACCCGGAAGCATTTCATTAGGAAGTTGGTGAAAGGAGCTTGATAATCATAGAGAAATGTCAAGCAATACAACTTTTCAGTATATGATATTTGAAACAATGGAATAAAGTCATCATGGCTTGGAGAGACAACATTCCTTGAGAAGAAAAGATGGTCCTGGAGAAATTCTTGAATAATTCTACTGGTCAGACATTAAGCAAGAGAGAAATTAATCAAGGAAACATGGAGAGACAGTCAGGAAGAATACTTGGAAAGTATGACACTATATAAGTCAAAAGAAGAAAATATTTCACAAAGGAGGAAGTCATCTTTGGTGAGTGAGTTAAGAGCTATAAGAAGTGAAGTTTAGACTTGAACATCTGGAGGTTGGTTAACAATAGTGTTAATGGGTTCACAAGAAAGGACTCTTAAGAGAATAGAGCTGAGTAGAGATTAGGAAATGAAAGAAACAACTTTAAGACATTTTCCTATGAATGCCACCCAGAATGGTAATTAGTTAACAATTAACATTGCGTAGAATTAACAATGAATTATCATAGAGAAGTAAGGAAATGGAGTCAATGTAGGATTTTGTTGTAGATGAAGATAGGGCTTTTGTTTTGCTCTTCTAGGACTGACCTGGAATTTACAAATAAATGTTGAAAAGAAAGAACAAAAACTTGCCAATAAAACCTTGAATGAGACAGAATAGACTCCACAGAGCAGTGGCGTGGATGAACTCACAAGCTGTCTTGGGACTGTGGTTATGGGTCAATTTTCTTCAAGTGTGTTTTCTTCTTCTTCTTTCAAAAAATATTTTATTTCTTATTTTTATTTTATGTGTATCAGTGTATTGCCTGCCTGATGTAAGTACACCCATGTCATACAGTGCCCATGGAGGTTAGCAGAGGGCATCAGAGCACCAGGAACTGGAGTTACTGACTCTTGTTAGCCACCATGTGAGTGCTGGGATTTGAACCTAGGTCTTCTACAAGAGCAACCAGTACTTTTAACAACTGAGCCATCTTTCCAGTCCCTCAAGTGTGCTCTTTAATACACATTATGAGACTAATACATGACTTCATAAAAAGTACTTAAGACTATCATGTAATCTGTGTACCAAAGCCTTACCTGTTCTTTACATGTATTTTGCCTGTTTTCCCACTGGTAGGAGGGGTTGTAATCTGCTGTGTTCCATCATACCAATATTTATTCATTTATAAATAGGTAGAATTCTGCATGTTCATAAATCATATGGAAAATTTTGAGGTTGTCCTTTGCTTCTAATCTCTTTACTACTGCACTGGAAAGAAACCAGATTCCTTAGCCACCAGTCTCCAACTTCTCCCCTCTATTTTGTTTCTTTTCTTTCCCGAGAAAATTCATTCTTGTAGATAGGAGGGCTTCCATAATTTCTATCTCATTTATTTTCTTCCTTTCCTCTCTCTTTACTTTATCAATAATCTGATCAGTAGTCACTAATCAGTATTCATGATCTCAGGGTTTTTTCAACCAAAGGAAGGCCTTGGTTAAATTTCTTTCAGAAAATCCATTTTATTTTATTTCATAAGTATTATAGATTCTACAATTTGGATTTAGGTTTCAAAGACTAAAGAATTAAGACTATTTTTTTTTTCCCTACTCAAGTTGGCTGAGGAAAAACTTTAGTATTTTAGTTGTATTGGACAAATAGTAAACAATGACATTTTTAACATATCTTTTATTACTTTAAGTTTATGAACGTTTTGCCTCCCTGTATTTAAGTGCACCATGTCCTGCAATGTCCACAAATGTCAGAGAGGAAGTTGAATCCCCCGGAGCTGGAGTTTCAGATATTCGTTAGCTGCAATGTGGGTGCTGGGAATTGAACGCAGGTCCTCTTCCAAGAGCAGTCAATGCTCTTAACCACCGAGTCATCTCTCCAGCCCCGTTAATATGATGTAATTTTAACTCTAACCTTTTTGCCTCCCAAACCAAAGAAATCACGGATCACGTTATCAGAATGCCAACCAAAATCAAATTAAATTGCACATGCCGGGTGAAAAAATCACGTGACATATTAGCTTGGGTTAGAGCAGAAAAATCCCTAGATTGTAGTTTGAGAAAAGACCTTTCATTTTACGTTTGGAAGTAAACGTAACCAAAAGATTGTTTTCCTCAAAACACTGTAAAGAGATAGATAGCTGTTGGCTATTCGCTGGCTACCATGTGGGTGTTTTCCCACCTCATACCACGGCTTCCTGTCTTGTGAAGCTGCTGTTCCTATGCTTGTCCACTTAAACAAACCTTTGTTGTTTTCTGCATTGTGTTAACATCATTCTCTGATTAAAATGAAAGATTCCAGTTTCAAATTCATGGTTAAGTAACCTTATTCAGCTTAAAGCTGTTGATAAATCAAGCGTAATGCCTCACACTTGTAATCCCAGCACTTGGGAAACTGAGGCAGGAGGATTACCTGTGTTAAGATACGTTGGCTGTGGGCTGGAGAAGTGGCTCAGTGGTTAAGAGCACTAACTGCTCTTGCTGAGGACCCGGGTTTAATTCCCATCACCCACTCGCTACAAAGCGTCATTAACTCCACTTCCAGGGAAATCCGAAGCCCTCTTCTAACCTCAGCGTGCATTGCACGACACGGATGCACTCCCATACATGCAGACAATATGCTCATATACATAAAATAAAAATAATAAATTTAGAAAAATATTTTTAAAAAGACACCTTGGCTATATACTCATTGGCCAGCCTGGCTTACAGACTGTGACTCTGTCTCAAAAAACAAATCAAAACAAAACGAAATTGAGATTGGTAACTATTGTTGAACTTTAGCAAACTCCAGATTCCTTGTGAATAATTTTGTAACAAGATCACATAACATTTTTTTTTTTTTTCAATTCTCACCTAAGACTAAGACTGGATGGATTTCTAGAGAGTTGGGACCATGTGATGTTCAGGTCTGAGATCTATCAGGCTCTGCACACACAAAATTTATTTATTATAGAACTTGGAGACAGTATATGTATCATGTGAATTAAAACACCCCCAAAGAGGAAGGCAGTTGACATCCCACTCTTAAAAGGTTCTATTTATATTTTAAAGCTTGCCAGTGCCTGCATTAGAACCTTTTATTTTTTCTTTTTTATACAACTCTGGTTCATTCCTTCTTTTATCATGATTCGCTGCCCTCTCAGCCCAGGTGTTGGCTATTCTAGTGATTAGATCAAAGATGACCTTTTCCTGTGAAGACAGAGGTAAAGAAAATGCTTATTAAAAGTCTGTGCTTCCTGTATGTCATCAGTTAAGAGCTTTCTTTCCCTATCTCATAGAGGGACAATGTATTCCTTTATCATTTTCTTCAGCTGAATGTATTTATAGTTTCCAGTTTTCTTTATAATCTCATTTATTATGTTTTGTTGTTTCTCTCACTTTCCTGACCTGAAAATGAAATTAGGCACTGGATTCTCTGCACTTTTGTCAAATAATCTATCTTCAATTTTTATGCTGCTCTGGGTCTTACAGCACTACATTCATCTGCCTGAGACTTCTTTGACTCTGTCTATGTCAGATGTCCCCTTGGTTGTGGAACCTGCAGAAGTCACTGCTCTGTGAAATCCAAGATAATTCTCATCAGACCCATTTAAGAGATGGTTTGGGGTTGAAAGAGGAAAATTAGCTTCCTATGTAAGTGAAAGCTTAATATCAGAACAAATGAGAAGAAAAATTGAAAAATATAAGATAATAAATGAAATGCAAGATCTGCTAAAACAAACAAAAAACCCCAAAACTCAAAATTTCCAGAGGTCCTTTACTGAAAAAGAAGTATTTGATGAAAAAAATCCTATGAAAATAGGAGTGAGGATTCGGAGCACAGTTGGCTGATTTAAGGAAGTAGAAGTGGAAACATGGGCTGTTTTGACCTTTGGTAGATCCTTTGCTTTCATCTTAAGCAGATAAGAAAAGGGCCCACAAAGACTGTATATCAAGAATAGAAGACCAAGGTCATTTGCCCACAAGAGGTCTTCTGGCCAGCAAGAATGGTAATGGACTTCCAGTTGTTTCCCAGAGGTTTAAAGATAAGAAGTATGAGACATGAAACCATGCTGATCAGAGCACCTGCTGGCTTTCTGTATACAAACTGGGAGATGATGTATGAATTTTGAATATGACTTCCACCTTAAACCTTTTTTCTCTTATTTCCCTCTGTCTTTTCTAAAGTGTCCTCTCTTAGTTAACTGTTGTCTGTTCATTATCTTCAACATTTCCTGACTACCCATTCAGATTCTAAATACAGCACACTGCTGATGGTTGTAACTGGGAAAAGCCCCCACATCCCTCTTTTCTCTACTTTCTGTATAACAATACCACCTCAGATAGAGCTTGTTACTTTGAAATTCAATGTGTTTTGAAAAAATGTCTGAGAAGAGTTTTGTCCACCCTTATTGATACCTAAAAGGACATATTTAAAATAACCTTAAAACAATGTAATGCGCATTCAATTTTAGTTTCTCTAATATAGTTATTCTGACCTCTAGAAAACTTTGAAAATATTAGACATTCATTTCCTAGAAATATCAGTAAATATTACATAATATCATCATCACTATTTTTTAGTCATTAGGAAAATGCATTTTTCCTACTTTTTATTTGGCTTATGTGGAACCTTCAAAGAGTTACAATATTAACATATAAACATATGTGTGTCCTTCACCTGGTATTTTAATCTTGCCATACTTGCTCATTTTCTCTTTTCCACTAGTAATAATAATAATAGTACTATAATACTATTATTCTTCTGAGCCACTTGAAAGACAAGTGATCATTATTTTCTTTTAGTTTAAGCAGTATCATCTAAAAATCGAGATATTCTTTAAGATACCATAGGATAGTTCAGCAATTCAGGATAATTAATTTTGATAGGGTAATTGTAATATGAAGACATATTCAAATTTAGCTAAGCATCTTAGCAATACCTAATGTTAATTTTCTCCAGTTAGTTTAATCCAACATCATACTCCATTCTTATCTAAGACAATGACACATTTGTTTCTCTGAGAGTATGATCTACAATCTATATTTTAATTTTATACTTGCAGCCATAATCCAATAATTTAATAATTCCTAGTCATTTATAAATTTCCTGAATTTGATTTTGGATTTCCACATGAGGGAGTCCATCTACCTTTTTCTGTCATTATTTTCTAACTGCTCTAAAGTGTCTGTGCCCTTTGGTGACCTCAAAAAGAATAACTCATTCAAATACTTGAAATTTAGATGATTTTCCTAAAATTGCTTCCTACCATTGGTATGGATGATGTAATTATTTCCATCCTCCAGAATCATGAGAAGAGCATCCCCAGAAGTTCAAGCATTCAGGTCTACATTATTTAGTCATCCAGGTGTCTATCACCAGAAAATATGGGGTCTTGAAAATTTCAGCTTTGGAGTCTCATGACAGGGGGGTATTACTCAAGTTTTTGTCTGCTCTATTCCATGCACAATTGTTTCCCCCCTCAGCATATATCTTAGCAGTACAATTGGACACAGATATGCATTCACACACACACACACACACAAAGATAACAATATTAAGACAGAAATATTAGAGACTAGTCATTTCTGAGGACTTCCTAAAGTTCTAATATCTTGGATTGAGGCTTCATACCTTGTAAAATAAATACCAATGTGGTATCATAATTAACACCAGAATGTCAATAGTAACAAATGAATTAAAAGTATGCATCATTCTGAGAAAGGCTTTCTCATAATTGATCATCAAGATGCATCAAGAAAGCTATATGTATATACACATAACACAATCCATATAACAAAGAGATTTAACATTGTACTTTCAGACAACACAATTCAAATCCTAGATCTACATATCAGCTCTGACACCTTGAACAAATTCTTTCAGCTTTCCTGGCTTTATTAACCTCTTCTGTAAAATAGCCTGAATACGCTAAAGGATAAAATAAATTAATATAAAATCTGCAATATGCCTGACTACAAAAGTCCTCAAGAAGTGTCCTATCAAAACAGAAGATACAGTTTACTTGTTTTTTATTCAGTTTAATCAATTCTGCAGTCCAGGTCTGCTGAAGTTTTTCCTGCTGGGAATGGCTACATTCAATCTCAGGTTCAACAGCACAATGCTGTACAAGTTTGATGTCAACCACTAAAATGGCATTCCTATTCCACTGGACATCATTTATTTTTTAAAAAGTGAAGGTTATATAGAACAAGCTCCTATTTAACATCTTCCCCTTTACAATATATCTGAAAGATGATTGAACACTGTTTTTAAAACTTCTAAGACTGAGATTAAATCACAATTTTGGAAATTATCTTAGGAAAGGAATGAGTTAGAAAGTTTTGTTATTCTAAACTAATAAAAACTTGGGACTAGAGAGATGGCTCAGTGGTTAAGAGCACTGGCTGCTCTTGCAGAGGACCCAGGTTCAATTCCCAGCACCCACATGGTGGCTAACAACCATCCATAACTCCAGTTCCAGGGGAATCCGACACCCTCTTCTGACCTCCATTGACATTGCATGACACTGGTGCACTTACATGCATGCAGGCAATACACTCATACACATAAGAGAAAATAAAAATTGTAAAAATAAAATATTTTTTAAAACTTAATAGTAAACTTCTGATAGAAACATGTATCCACTAGAAAAAGCAAATGCACCATCACCTAAGTGCTAATGTTTCATGCAATCGGCATACAGTGTCTTTTGTTATCCTTTTCATTATCTTATGGAACAGGTTAGGGTTAGGGTTAGGACAGTTTTGAAACTAATTTACCAATGTTTTAAAGTTGTTTTTCAGTTTGTTAGAATTCCATCTGAAAGGTGGATGGAGGCCTTAGATCAGCAACTAGAGTTCTTCTCATTTATTACCATATACCTTAGTAAATTACTACAAATTGTTTCTCTTAATTTTTAAACATAGTTGACAAACACTGATAAAATTCCCAAAACTAACAGATAGTGTTAACTGCTACAATCATTAGCTGAAATTAGATAGTGTTATAATGTATGTTCATCATTTGAAAGGCCATTCATGACAAGATTTATTTTTGCATATGTGTACATATGCATATATGTGTGTATGTATGACATGTGTACATGCTCCAGAGGCCAGAGGAGGATGCTTTATTCCCTGAAACTGGAGTTACAGACATGTGAGCCGCTTGATGTGGGTACCAGGAAAAGAGCTTGGGTCCTCTGGAAGAGCAGCCAGTGCTCTTAACTGCTGAGCTATCACTCCAGCCCTCAATTCATGTGTTCAGTGGAATTTGCTAGTACTATATCCCATGGTATCATTCCCACTGTCCTCCTAGATGCATATGGAGTTAGGTTAGACAAATTATGTAATACAGGTCCTTTCCAGAATGAAGAAATTCCTGGTTTACTGCACAGAAATGTTACAAATTATCTACTCAAAATACAGATTACAAACCTGATCCCTTAGATTTTTATTGGGACTGAAATAATTGATACTGACAGAACAAAGAGAAGATTCTCACAACCATAAAAATCACTTTTTATCTACCAATATAACTAAATCCTACCTCAAATGGATTACGTGGCCAGGCCACCTCATAATAGCATCTAGTAACTAATTCTGTCCATATGCTCGTATTCAATAGCCAAAGGCCCCATTTAATTAAGAAGATAGATTTATGTGTGCTAATAATTCAGAATAAAGCTTGAGATCATACTATTACTCAAGTTTAAAAATCTTTTTGGCCTAATCATTTTTTTTCTGAGTACACGTATTTCTGCAAAATACTTGATCAAAAATATACTTATAATATCTGATAGCTTTAAAAATGCAAAGGCATAATATTATTTAGCACATATTTATTTAATTCATGTCAGGGTAATTTTCTTCAATTTTAAACAGACCTTCTTAACAAAGAAGGATTATTAATCTTGTGAAAACAAGATGTTGAGATAAATTCACTTATCAGACATAGACATAGAAAAACATAGCCAGTATAACTTAGAAGGAAAGTTATCTAGAAATAACCTAATGGGACCCATCATGTGTGGTTTTCTATATTTTATTATTTGATGTAGTCATAAATCACAAGATGTATACTCCTGGCTAAAACATCTTCTGGGAATAAAACTCATTCATTACAAAGTTAATGTTGAAAAGCACTTTGTAAATCAAATGAAACAGAACCACCAAGACTCAAAGCCCTGCACTTCCAAAAGTCCCTAGGTCAAAGTTGCACATAGTCTCAAACTAAATCTAGATGATTGAAATGACAATTCTAGATAATGATAAGATATATTTTGTGGAAGAGTGATTGTGTATCAAGTACTGGCACAGGCTATGCCCACACAATAACCCGACTGTTATTGGACATTTATAGATATTTTTTAAAGGTTATGGTATATTTCTTCTTCACCAAATCCATTCCTCTTGACCCCATGATCAGAATGACTATAGCTTTCCCCTGGCTTTTCATTTTCAATTCCAATATTCAGCTTCATAATGAAATAAACCAAGAATAAAATAAAATAAAAATGAACTTTTATTTCTCTATTTGCTTAGTCTAAAGCATCCAGTACTGAGAATCAGGCATCAATATTCAAATTGAATTTCTCAATGACAATAACACCTAACTAAGTCTGTTCAGGCTCAAACCTATAACGGGATGACATGGACTAAGAAGTAAACGTCACAGAGCCTTAGACTGTTTACACAGTATGTGCTGCAAGTGAGAGTCACCATAGTCATTACTTCTTTCCTCCTTCAGGATCCTTTTCGCCATGCTTATCCAATTTCCCTCCCTTATAGAAATGTAATATCACCACCCTGTGTGTGACGTGACTGTCGAACTTATCTTCACACAGAAACTTAGTATTTCTTCATAATACCTCTCATAAGAATTTCCTGAATTTGTTGAAATGAAAATAAATGTTAAAAGGTGCCTTTCCAGTAAAAACTCCTCAATGGCAATATTTACCCCTCGATCTCTCAAATCTAACAGAAAGTTTAGAGATAGAATGTCTTTGGCAGAAAACTCAGTACTAGAGTACATGTTTCCTGATTGAATTATGTAAAGTACAATCAAAAGGAAGATGACCTCAATTAAATGTCTCCACAGGTTGTTATGTCATTCTTCATTCAGAATTCATTTTGAAGTGTTCTAGTATCATTTTGATAGCAAAATGATACTTGGAATTTAACCCTTAATCTCTCAGAAGCAATGAATTCTCTCAACAATTTATAAAGACAGGACCATGCTAACATGTAAACCTTACCAGAAGCCAAAGTCATTGTTGAGGGATTGGAAATCATCAATCATTTTTGGAAAATTGAGGATTCTGAACTGCATGGAAAATGAAATGAAGGGAGGAATTAAATTAACTTGCTCCTTGGAAAGTGCCTACATTTGCACATTTCCAAATGGAAGGGAGGAGTCCCTGATTTGGCATACACAGCAAAGCCAAAGACCAGGAGCTGAGTAAGGCAGTTACAGCTGGGTTCATCAGTTTTTCTCCAAGGGAGGCCGCCCTAGCTGTACTGGAGGAAAAGTTAGCATTTTCTTTTCTTTTTTGGCAATATATTTTTGATTTGGGACAGTTTACATTATATATAAAGATAAAGCAAACAAAAACCTTTGAAGTGAACTGGAACTTACTAATCTCACTATCTAAACAGCTTTGCACATATGTAAAAATGCTTTCTAGGCATAAGACATTTTAATTCCAAATTCCTTACTATTATTGGTCATTTTATTTACATTTTATGTTTATCAGTGTTTTGCTTGTATGTATTTAAGTGTACTCATGCATGCAGAGCTGGCAGAGGCAAGAAGATGGTGTCAGATTCCCTGGAACTACAATTATACAGATGGTTGTTAGCCACCATGAGGGTGCTGGGAACAGAACCCAGGTCCTCTGCAAAAAACCGTCAGCACTCTAAACTGCTGAACCATTTCTCCTGATATATTTGTAAAATATATCAGATATGACGAATATATCTATTCATCTAATTTAAATACTGAAATTGAATATCCAGCAATGGAATTTACTCCATTCCTTAAATTTGCTACCTTAAAAGAAGCTGACCATCCTCTGGAAGGAATTTCAATGGCATCCAACATATTTGACCAAGGAAGTAAAGGATTTCTAGCCCTCAGCTATAAAATCTTGCCTTTGTGTCATCACTATTCCAAAATCAAATGTGGTTTCTAACATCAACTTTGGGAAGAGGAGACTTGCAAATTGAAAGGCCAATGATCCCCTACTCCACTAGCACTGGATCTTAAAAGTATGGTATATTAGCTTCTTCCTATGAGTTACAGCATCATCAAAGACCACACTGAAAACACAAATGCTCGAATAGCCCAGTAGGAAAGAGGAGGCAGGTCCCTTCTGATGCCATCACTTGGGGATGAGGCTGTACCTAAAGTGAGCAATAACAATGTTTAGAAAGCTGAAAGGAGGTGGAAATTATGGTGCCTGGGATAGAGAAGCTAAGTAAGACCCAAGAGACTAAGAAGGGAAATTCAGAAGTACTGTCACTACCCCAAAATTCCAGAGTTTAACATTATAAGATACTAGAATTTCCTAGTCAAGAGTCAGCTAAGGATGTCTACAAGAAATCAACTGTTGCTGGGGAAGATTGCTATCCATAGGAATATAAAAGAAACTTTTTAAATTGTTGATGGTGAGGTTGAGATCTTTCACACTTGATCTGACCAAAAGCACATATCTCTGTCAACCAAGTGGAATAAAGTACCCATTTCTCTTGTACCTCTGCAGCATGGATAGATACAGAGATTTATCAAGAACTAGTAAAACTCTACAACTGATCATATAAAATCTTGGAGCTTAAATTTTCAGGCAGTTTAGTCACAATGTAATGTAGTTTCAAAGCTCTTTAACACATCAGTTGAATATAAGACCTTTCTGATGAGTAAGTGTAAGTTTACTTTTAAGAGAGCTGTGATGAGCATACATAAAATTCTCCTGAACATCTTTCTTTGCCTTGCAACTTTCTTTCTGACCACATTTTAAACAAAAGTCACATAATTAATTTCAGAATGTAAATGTTTCATTCCTCCTTTCCATAAATCATTTTTAATTGCCCTATCTCTTGGCCTCGTAATTTTTACATGTCTGAATTATACTAGTTCTTCCCTTCCACAAGCAGCTAATTCTAACATGGTGATGCTATGCTATAAGAGAAAAAAAATCTGTATAATTATGTGTTACAAACAAAAATGAAAAGCTATTTATCTAAACATAATTACTTATCATTTTATGGAAACCTTTATTTAATATTCACCTATTCAACCCAGAAGTTAAACAAAGAGCTATCACACACACACACACACACACACACACACACACACACAGAGAGAGAGAGAGAGAGAGAGAGAGACTCTCACACAGGCAAGTGTACCTGCACAGATGCATGCATTATACATACACACAAAGAGTAAAATTTTAAAAATAAAGTTATTGTAATTCACAGAAAAGTAAAGGAGACAAATAAATGAACTAGTAAACATGGAAAATACTGTTCCTACAATACTAATACAACGATTTTCTTCATGAATACATGCATACCAGAAAATAAAAGCAATATATAAATAAAAGACTCCATCTAGCATAAGAATTCTCTATTAAAAATAAAATCTGCGTATAGTAATTGGCAGTGATTGGGCCTATCTGGACCTTCAAAACATTTTCTCTTTTTTGTTCTATTTATGTTCTGATGGTTTTAAAGAATAGACAGGATAGACTCTAAGCCACACATTAGGCAACATATATTTATGAATTATAATAAACTATATAAACAAACTAAAATGTTAGAGGAAGGGAACCTTTACTATGGAATATAGCTTTTTTCTGTTATACTCTTATATAACGCCACAGTTGCCCTTTGCCTTAAAAGCAGAAACTGTATGCCACTTATTACTGTATCTCACAAAAATGATAGCACATGGATTCAAGGTAAGAGGCAGCATTTCCAGGTAGAAATATCACTATCCTAGCTGTGAGGCAGTACTATGTCTGAATCTCATTTAAAAGGCCAATGTAAGGCCAGTCTGAGACGATCTAAATTAAGGCATGGAGCACAATACTGAGCATATGTTGGACACTCAATAAATGTCAGTTATCTTTCTTTCTTCCTTCACTGAATTTTAAAAAGTTTGTGCTCAAAAAATTACACAAAGATTCAAAACAAAATGATTTGGCAGTGCCTCCACCTTAGAGCCACATGGCAATGATCTTTTTCAGAAGCTGTATATGACTGATTGACTGGCCACCTACAGTACAAAAAAGATTAGGAATCAAGCAAGCAAAAAGAGAAAAAGGAGAAGTATATAAGCCATTGTTGTCATAGACAAAATGGAGATGATGATTATTTAATTTTATCAAGGATATAAACAACTGGAAAAAGAGTAACAATTTAGGAAATGTGGTGTTGGAGCACCCTAAATTTTTTTAATCCTTTTGCCCTTTACTTTTGTAAATTCTTTGATGCAGTCACTAGGCAAGAAGAAAAAAGTATTAACCAGAAGTTCTTTTTCCCCACTGTCACTGTTTAAGCATTCCTGTCTACCGCTGGAAAAGTTAGCTAATAAAATCAGTAATTATACCAAATAACAAAACAAAATTTTGGTTTCTAAAAGCAGGCTTGTGTGCTTCTCTCTTCACTTCCAGCCAAAATGACTCTGCACAAACATTCTGGAAATACCTCAATGAAGTGTGCCCATTTGGCTGAATGGCACAAGGAGGCAGTAGGACAACAGGTTTGTTAAGATCGGCATTCTCATCTGTGTACTCGGTACTTCTATAGTTAGTCACAGGAAGGTTTTTATGGGAAACAGATATTTTATTTGCATAAATATTCCTTCTTCACCCTCCAATATGAATCAACCCTTGAATAATGCCAATAAAATTGAAAATAAGTTCATGTACTCAATAGAATGCAATAACAAACAAGCAAACTAGAGTTTGAGTCCTTCTAAATGAGGCACCTGCTATCTTTTCAGAATCTCAGGATCACTAATAGTAATAACCCTCTAGGGAATTATAACTCTTAGGAGGTACTGGGCATTACACAAATCCAATACAATCAGTATCAGATGTAAATTATGGACTCAGTAACACCAATACAAAGATCAGTTAAGCCAGACCCAGTGTAATTATTATCATTTCATGATACTGTACAACTTAAGATAAAGAAAATATTTTGTAGAATGTTTCTTGTTTGAGAAGCTCATGTATAATACGATGTTTTTATTTCCAGATTTCTAAAAAGGTGTAACTGCCTAAACCACAATGAAAAGAAACAAAATTATTTTATAAGTCATAAAATTTTTATGATTATATACTCATAAGCATTTTATATATAAGATCTATTATAGTCAAGTTTCTAATTTCTATAAGGCATTATTCTAAATATTCATGTTGTTATAAAGAAATTACATGGATACAAATGATGGTGAACTTTATATTTTGAAATGATACAGAAATAGTATTATTTAAATGATGTTGCTAGAGAGATTATAACCTATAACTGGCACAGTCAGGTAACAAATAGTGGAAAGTTAAAGATCTTGGGAAATAGTCAAAGTATTTTTAAAAGTCCAGTAGTATATCTGGGTCTGGAGAGATGCCTCAGTAGTTAAGAGTCCTGTCTGCTCTTGCAGAAGACCTAGATTTGGTTCCCAGGAACCACATGGTAGCTAACAACCATCCATAACGCCATTTCAAGGGGATCTAATGCCCTTTTGTTAGCTCCGCAGGCATTGCATGACATGGGTGCACTTACATACATGTAGGCAATACACCCATAAACATAAAATAAAAATTACATGTCAAATATCTGTCCTTTAGGAAAACATCAGCCTAATCAAGTTGTTCAAAGAATCTGGAATTTGCTTCATTCTGCAGGGTTTCCTGTATGGTGAAAGAACAGAGCCAGGTGCCAAAGATGAAAGAAGAGAGAAAGAAAGAAAGAAAGAAAGAAAGAAAGAAAGAAAGAAAGAAAGAAAGAAAGAAAGAAAGAAAGAAAGAAAGAAAGAAAGAAAGAAAGAAAGAAAGAAAGAAAGAAAGAAAGAAAGAAAGAAAGAAAGAAAGAGGAAAGAAAGAAGAAAGAAAGAGAGAAAGAAAGAAAGAAAGA
Organism: Nannospalax galili; assembly: GCF_000622305.1. Lineage (NCBI taxonomy): Eukaryota > Metazoa > Chordata > Mammalia > Rodentia > Spalacidae > Nannospalax > Nannospalax galili. The sequence goes on from NW_008354281.1 coordinate 4,848,654, forward strand.
AGAAAGAGAGAGAGGGACGGAGGGACGGAGGGACAGAGAGAGGGGGAGAGAGGGGAGAGAGAGGGAGAGGGAGAGAGAGAGAGAGAGAGAGAGAGAGAGAGACACGGAGGGAGAGACGGACGGAGGGACGGAGGGATGGAGGGACGGAGAGAGAAAGGGACACAGAAAAAGAGAGAGACAGAGAGAGGGGAAGAGAGGGGAGAGAGAGGGAGAGGGAGAGAGGGAGAGAGAGAATACACCCACCTAAGTACCAAAATAGCAAAATAGTGCCTGAATCTGGTTGATCCTTGGCTGCCTGCATTCTCTTCCAATTGGAAGGACACAGACCTGAATGAAGCTCACATTCTCTTAGGAAAATTATGGAGTTTCCACTGTTCACCCAGTGACTAGATAGATCCCTTGTTTGTATTTTAATCCATTCAGCTGAATCATTTCTTTTAGGAAACATAGATAATGAAAAGACAGATGTTAGACAAAATTTTTGGATCAGAAGGTCAGTTTGCATTATATGATGACTCATGAGAAATCAGAGATCTTTGCATAGAATATGCAATTCAAAGGTTGAAAGTGAATGTGTCTGAGAAAGTTAATAACTCCGGGGTTCCACAGAGTAGCAGCACTTCAAGTTGGAGTGGTCTTTATTCTTTCGGTACCTGGATTTCATCCACGCAGAAATCTGAAGCAGATCTGAGGTAGAGCCTACAAGATTGCTTTGCTAGCCAGCTGCCAGGTGACGCTCAGGGCTTGGGTGTGAACACTGATCACACTGAGTTGCACTGCCAAATATTGTCTCTGGTTGTGGGACTGCCCCCCTGTGATTTAGGGCCCATTACAATTCAGCTCTGATGACTGCTACATCACATGAAAACACCCTAGCAAAATGGAGAAATATGCATTAAAATTGACTCTTGAAATCCTTTTGTAATATAGTTTCAGAAACCAACCCCATAAATAATGATTTTCTACCTCTGGTTTTGCGACACACTAGGTTATCTCCAATTATCTCCAAGGGTGATAGAACAGTTTCACAAAATTAATTTTACTCCATTTTAATTTAACAAGGTTCACATCTGGAAAATGAATGCAGAATTTGTTGGTTGAAGTGAAAGTAAGGAACAGCTGAATCCATTAACTCTGCTCCTATAACCTAAAGCTCTTTGCTTAATTTTGTTAAATTCATTAAGGATTTTGCTTTTAACTTGGACCTTCTGCCTCATTCTAATAGAGTGGCAAAATGCTATGGTCAAGTTGCAAACTATTTATGGAAGGGTAATTATAAATATGCAAAGGCTCTGATGAACCCAGTAACAGGCAGTGGCAGAGGGCCTCCATCACTGTATGGTTAAGGAGATGGATGACTTACATGTCTTTCCCTTTAGTAACATATTAGCTTCCCAGATGAGTTATTGAAAAAGTAAATGATACCTCTTAAACACTGATGAGTTATTTCCATTTATCTTCAGATTGGTTGTAATTATTTTTAAAAAGAATATGTGTATTTTTTCTAAGTAGCAGAAAATCTTTTGAGAAGTAAACATGAAATATAATTTCTAGCAGTCACTACCAAAAAATACCTTGCTTTAAATACATGAGAAATATACAATAGATTATCTCAGTTTATTGATAAAGTTACATATTTCTAATTTATGGCCTATTTTATAAATCAGATAAGACAAAACAATTTCCAAATGCCTATTTACTACAATGCTGAAAAATAAGTCTTATATAATGAGAAGAAAGATGCACAAAGATGCCTTTTCTCTCGTTTTAAAAATGTGTACATACTCAATTGGGAGATAAGGTCAATATATGTGTAAAAATATATTTTGAAAATGTCAAAGTTCCTGGTATTTTTTGCAATAGAAATATAAAGTGAAATAATGGTTCCTATAGATTAGAACAACACTGCAAAGCTTTTGATAGGCTAAGGAACTTACCCTGTATCCTTTCTGTGAGAAAGATGTGAATGATTAACAGCATCAAATTAAAAGGAAAAGACAAGGTCTAGATGTAGAGAGTACACATGATCTCACTGGAGCACAGGCTATAGAGTCGACAGTAAGAGAAACAGTTTAGGGACAGAAAAACAGTGTAAATTATGGAAAGAAGTAGAACATGATGACGTAGATAACAGGGAGTAAGGTAGACACTAAGTAATGGCACTGACATGTTGCCAGGTGTCTCTAAGTCACTCTGGTTTAATTGAAGAAGAAAAGAATACCAGCAAGATGGAGAATAGAAACAGTACATGCCAATTCCATTTTGGGACATGCAAATGCACTGGGGAAAGCAAAAAATGCTGAAAGAAAATGACAATAAACAAAAGTGTAAGGGAGGATGAAGCACCTCACTGCAAGGAAAACAACAACCAAAAGTCAAATCAGAGCCAGCAGCAGCTCTTTACTGTCTCTCCAAGTAGGAAACTCTCTCTGCATCTGACTAGGTGCACATGCATAGCATTGTCATGTATAGTTTGTGTGATAAAAATTCACATCAATTAGCTTCCTCCAAAGTATAAGCCTGAAGAAGATGATAAAGCCACACAAGCACATAGACATTCTCAGTTCATGGATCCTTTTGGACATGCACACACACACACACACACACACACACACACACACACACACATACACACACACAGAGAGGGGAGGTTTATACACACAAAAAAAAGTCTCAGTTCATGGATCCTTTTGGACATGCACACACACACACACACACACACACACACACACACACACGCAAAGAATGAGAAAGAATTGACCAAATATGTGTAATGAACCAAACAGCACCTTGTCTATATTTTCTTCATTATTTCAGTCTCCAATAGATATTTAAAAGAGGATCAGTCATGTAGATGCCACAGCCAGCACAAAGGTAGCTGAGCCAGCCTATGGATCCCTGAGCACCACACACCGGAGCACTGGCCCTGACATTCTCAAATCCTCATCCACATGAAAACCAAGGGCCAGAGCAGGAAAATAAAAATCACAGCATTGTATTGAACAATAACAAAACTATTTTATCCTTTGCTAAAGAACTTTAAATTACAGGTTGACAAGAAAGGGTGATTTTTTTCCTGAAAATGAAGTTTCTACAATGTTTGTTAAAATTCTCTTTCATAAAAGCTTCTAAATAAGGACTTCACAGTACAGCTAAAAGATGTAATCAAACCAAGTGTTGATTACAGAAGAGTAGGGAGGAGGCAGACGGGGCCTGCTTCATCTTTTCCTGGTGTTATCCTTTCAATACAGGAAGGAGACATTTTTACCAGTTCATTACAAAACCTGATGGCTTTTACATGTCCTAACAAATACTCCATTTAAATGAATGCATTGTGATTATTATAATTAAGCTCCTACCTGAAATTTTAATATATGCTGAAACCAAATGCACCCCTTACATTCTATGTCACCAAACTGCACCGATCGAGTGCCTTTGGGCATATTGACACACAGGAACCTGTCTGCCAAACGCACATAGCTGAAGCAGCGTGAGCAGCTTCTCTTTCATTTTACACTTTTCCTTGCAAAAGGGAGAAATTAATAAGACATTAAAACCATCAAAAAAGTAAAATTGATAGCACCTGTAAATTTTAAGTACTTACTGAGCAAGAAGTTGAATATCAAATTTGACAAAAGGCACAGAGAATGGAATTATTGTGAAATTTTGACACAGGCTGTCAACTTTTTACACTACAGAAATTTTCTACATCTCAAGCAGTGCAAAACTATTACATCCAACAGAAATTGGCTGATTAAACAGCCCAAAGGGGGAAAATCAAAAGGAAAAAAATGACATAAAACTGGACTAAGAATTGTTGCCCTAAGAATTTTTGGTAGAAAACTCATTAGCATACTATGACGTAAGGGTAGATGTGATAAACTATATTTTCAGCAATCATCAGTTAGAAATGGCACCGGCTAATAGTGGCTTCTTAAAACCCAAGCTTCCATAAAAACAAAGTAAAAGATGGCAAAAACTGTGCGAATGCAGAGAAAATTATTTTAAATGGAAGAAAATCCACTATTTTCTCCCTTTTCTCAAGTAAATTGAAAATTCATGATCAAATAGGGTCACATTTTTATGCTCAACGTTACAATAAAATAGCAATCTGTAGAAACCTTAAAGAATTTGAAGTAAAGGCCCTTTTTTAAAGTATCATTGTACTTTGTGCGTTGTTCAGAATTCAAAAGTTGCACTGCATCCCATTCCACTGCACGTGGCTCTCTGCCACAATTAAAGACAACAGAAAGAACACAATTACAGACTGGAGCAGCAGTATCTGTTTTAGCCCCTTTGAATATACAGATGTTAAATGATCATACCTCACTAGTACATGCCTGCTGCAACTCGTGTTTCACTTTCTAAATACGCTGGTTTAAAACAGAGCAGACTGCACTTTTGATAACATCTGCTACAACAAATAACAAAAAAAGAGTGTGAAGTCTGATGAATGTTTAAACAGAACATTTTTTATGGATCAGCTAAATCTTTTCTGCTTTTTAATTAAAAGTAAAGAAAATGGAACTTAATTATCCTGTAAAGATTAGCTTGTGGGCATCTTCCTGTAAATTACTTCTAATTGAAAGCAAATTGTCAAGTGACATTCAAAGTACTGTCCTTTAAAACACAGCTGTTCTACTGCTGATTTCAGTGCAACAGTGTTTTCTTGTTACAATATGGCATATTTGAATATTTTAACAATTTCACTGGTTTTGTATAGATTTCCATTTAACATATCTTAATCACATTTCTTCATGGAAAAAAAGTTAGCATCTTTAAGTAGTTTTTCAGCATCTTGAACTAGCCTATCATGAGTACTCTACACTGGAGTTTTCTTTTGCTTCTTTTTGTCTGCTTAAAGTACCTCTGCATCTGGACATCAACAGTCTAGGAAGTGGATGGTTGTGTTCATTAGATCACTGTTTCAATCCAACTCTTCATGATATTTATATACCCAAGCCACAGTATATTAATGCTTTAGAAGATATTAAAAGTTCAAATTCTCAAACCAGCAGCTAAAAACAAGCAATTTTTCAAAATTAAGCAATTAAAAAATTTCCAGTCCTTTTAAAATTTGTTTAAAAAATTACAGTGCAGGGGCAGGAAAGATGGCTCAGTGATTAAGAGCACTGGCTACTCTTGCAGAGGACCTGGGTTTGATTTCCAGCACCCACATGGCAGCTGACAACCACCCACAATTCCAGATCCAGGGGATCTGATGCCTTTTCTGACCTCCACAAGCATTGCATGACATGGGTACAGCTACCTATAAGCAGCATCATACTCATACACATAAAATAAAAATAGTAACATAAATATTTTTAAAAATTAAAGAGTAATATGAATTCAGCTAAAATGGATTCTAATACTCGCCTTTAATATAAAGACTGATGACAATCAAATGAACAGATTTGCATTTGCTACTAATAGGTTCCTGCTTCTACCCATTTATAGAATTATGTATCTACAAATGACTATTGATTAGCTACTATTGCTTAGCATGTATCAGCTCCAAAAACACAGCAGAAAATGAAACAGAATCCAAGTTCTAATGGAACTTACACTGTTAAAAAGGAAAAGACCATTTATTCTAGGAAGTTTTGGGTGTCAGGGAACATTTGAGTTACTGACAGATTGTTTAAAAACATCATGCCTCTGTAGAGTATTTATTTCAGGTGATGTTAAGTGCTGTGAAGTATAAATCAGAATATGGTAATAACCAGTGCCCAAGGAGAAAGGAAGCATTCTGTATGGGGCAAGAGAGGACTTTTACAAGAAGGTGATATCAAAATGAAGCTTAAATCTAATAAATTAGTGAGCAAGAAGATACAAACCTTGTGCAGTAGGAGGCCCCAGACAATCCTTCTAGATAATTAAGAAAGGATCCAGAAAAAGCAACATAGTTCATTCAAGAAAATGATACGAGAAAGAGAAAAGTTAGGAAGGGTGAATGAAAATTATCTTCGCTGTTTAAAAATCTGTATTTTCCCCCAGACAGTAATACCACTCAAACTACGAACACAAGTTCTGCTATTTTTCTTGTCCAAGTAAGTCCCCATTCTCCAGCTCAGTGTTTCATTCTATAAGCACAGTGACATTTTTTAACAGGCCAGAATTAACTCTAAAACACAATTTGAAGGTCACTTTTTTATGGCAATATTCCTGGAGACTATCTAGGAATGGACTGCAGCAAAGCTAAGTTCTGAGTCTTAGCCTCACCTTTCTGCTCAAGCAATCAGCATATTCAGTTAATGAAAAATAAACATAAAAGAAAGATGGAAAAATGAAACTTGTAGATATCTTTAGGCCACTTTCAAATAACCAAAAAAGAAGAATACATTAATAAAAAGAGTATTGCCTCGACTTGTGTTTCAGCTAAAGTAACACACTTCCTTAGTGTTTATATGATACTGGTTCCTGTGTTGCCAATATCCCAAATACCATTAATCATCTTTAACAAATGTACTGAATGGGCCTTGGCAATCCTACAAATTATTATTTTGTATGTCATTATCTGGAAAATAAATACACACTTTAAAGCCTAAAATGAAAGAATTATGATTTCATGAGATATTTACGAGTTGTCAAATTATGTTTCTATTATAGATGTAAAATTAAATTTTTATTCTCATTAAAAACATTTAAGTCATCCAGCGATATAGAATATCATGTAACATTATTACATATGCAAAGTTCAATCCAAAACTTGATGTACAATGTTAAGATGAAGTACCAGTTAGATGCAAATGAATACTTCCTTCAAATCATTCTCACCTCAGCTTGCAAAAAGATGAAGGAATTGATAAAACAGATTTCTGAACCCACCCACAAGTATCTGATGTGTGTGTGTGTGTGTGTGTGTGTGTGTGTCTGTGTTTGCACACACATGCACGTGGTGTTTCTAAAATGGAATTCAAGAATTCAATGCTCTATCACTGTGAGCCATTCTTACACCAAGATGCTAAATCTTTTGGTCAAGACTGTAGTTCGCGAATCAGCATTTCTAATATGCTCCTAAAGAATGCTAATGCCTCTGGTAGCCACTAAAATGCCATACTTTTGGTTTTAAAAAGTTCTCAAACTAAAAGTTTAGCCTTTAATGTAAAATTGAACCATTTTATCCAAAGGGGAAAATGGCCTCATATTGCTTCAGTACAGCCATTTTGAATATATGTGATAAAGAAGATGGATATTTGGTTCAGAAGGAAAAAGATTCTATTTTTATTAAGCATTCCAAATTTCATTATTCACAAATTTGCCAAGTTGAATCACTAAAGTGGACACATTTTGGGAGCAGTCTGATCCTACTGAAGGAATTCCAGGTGAGGGATTTTTAAGTATGAAGTTGACTTTGTACCTAAATATCCTAACAAACTTTGATGTCTCTTTTACCAATTTGAAATATAACAGAATATAATATGATCTTTATGTTAGGGTAACTATAACTCAATTCTGATCCTCTAAAAATCAACAATAAAAGGATGAAGGATATATGGATGAAAAGAAGAAGGAAGGATGGACGGATGGATGGATGGATGGATGGATGGATTGATGGGTGAATGGATGAACAGTGTGGCAATGCACTAAGATATCTATTAACCAATCATTTGTGCCTCTGCTCAGTGTAGGCAAGAATTTAGACATGCCAGCCATGTTTTCTCTCTTCCACTCCCCTGAGGAAGCTATACTTTCTTTGTTTCCTACCAATAAACTTCCATTTTCTTCAACTTTCACTGCAATATTCAAGTCAATACATACATAGCCTGTCTAACTTTGTCCTCTTTCCCTTTAATTTTAGATAGATAGACAGATAGATGATATATAGATATATATCTTCTGTGACTGTTTTCAATACTCAACTATTTTTTAAAAACTGTAGTGCTTCTGTCTGATCTCGGAGCTCCCAGAAAGAATCCTTAATGATAGCTGCCAGGTCTCTATCCATTTCCAAACCCAATCCTGACCCAGGAAATCTCATTACACAGCAGAATTGTTTCAACCAACTCCCAGAGGCTATAATTTGACTACATCACTTCTGTTCAAAATCATATGCTAGGCTCTATCTCTCTAGCTGGTAAATTCTGATGTACCAACAACATTCTCACCCAGCTCAGCCTTGCCTTCTACCACGCTGTCCACGAGAGCTTTTTCTTCTACCCCTTAGGATCCTAAGCTAACTTTCTTCATGTTTCTATAGTGTTCCCTCTCTTCAAGGCTCAGTCATGCTGCCTCTGGCATGATGTACTGTCCTTCATCATGTTCTCCCACCTACAGCTCCCTTGTTCTTTAAGCCCTCTCTTTTAATAAAATTCATTTTCTGAAAGGGAAAAAATATAAAAGTTATGTTAGGCTTAATACATTCTAGAATTTCAAAAGGAAAGCAACTTTCTAAGTGCAAATGCCAAAGTTATAATCATTTTGTCATCCTCTCCTTTGCTCTCATCCATAAAAAGTGAACATCGTTTTATCTACCAATCTTCCTGTTTGAAAGGTATCCTTCAAGAGAAACCTAAAAGAATTATATGATAATATGAAGTAATTTAGTTATTGTGCTGTGGTTTACAAAAGTTGGACTGATCCAAATGCCTTATAATAGATTGCTTAAAGGGTAGAAAATTACACAAGGAACTGCAGAAAACCAAAATAAAAAATAAGAAAGCAATGTATAAATATGGAAAATATTTATTTCTTATAGGAACAACAAAATGATATGAATACATCTAAATATAGATAAGCATAGAACAATGAAAGCAATCTGTATGCAGTGGTAGTCGATGTGTTTTTGTTTACATATTTTTAAGAACTGCAGCATCAATGTGTAGCAGATATAGAGCTCTGTATCGCCTATGCCTTTATCATTTGGCTTAAACAAAACACGCAATGAGCTTTTAAATTTGAGCTGCTAAAACAGAGTCTCTATAAGGTCATAAATTACCCTACATTCATTATGTTCACCAAAAAAATGAACATAAACTCTTCACTGAGAATTTCAGTAAAGGTTGTAATAAAAGAGACTTTCTGGATAAACATCATTTAAGTTCAATTAATCAAAACTCTCCATGATGTATTCCAAGTTCTACCCTGTATTGTGTACAAGGATACCAAACAGCAGATGAGGTTTTCTTGCTTTTTTTTGCCACTTCTTTTGTTATGAGGTTTGTATACAATTACAGAGCACATTACTCAGGCCTTCAGACCTGAATGGGAATTGAGCAGCTGAAGTTCAGGTCATGCCTTTGAAAAGGAGTGTCTTCCAGCTATTTTTCCTTTTTATGATACTGAATTTTCGTATGGATCTAACTATGCATAAATAACAGCCACTGTAACTCTATGACTGACTTATTCTCACTTCAGATTTCTGGTATAAAAAAAATCTAGCACTAATCAGTTAACATTAATGCATTCAAAGACTTTTGCATGTCTACCAAATAATAGTACAACTTGGAGTGGGACAATTTAAACCCAAGCTCCTTGGGCTCATTTATCATCTTTTTCTGTAACCCTATAACAGTTCTTTGCAACTGAGAGAGAAGATAAATGGATCCCTGAGAAACAAATATTTACAAACCTTTTGAAAATGCTTTTTAAATAGGAAAGGAAATACTCCATTATCTATGCTGATCACACGGGAATTCACAGCCCAGGGTCAAGTAGAGTATGTGCTATTCAGTCTCATAATCATTTAGAAGCAAAACCGAACAATTTATGATTTCAAACTTAAAAATAAAATTCTAAATCCTCATCTTTCTACCTTACTACAAAGGAGAATTCTAACTTTTTATTTTCAAATGAATTATCTAAATCACGAGTTTCCTAATGGTATCTCCATTGGTTCACTTTGTACTCCCCACACACCCTGCCCTTGAAAAGAAATAGACAGGAGATAAATGCATAAGACTGCGTTAACTGTTAATATACCTTACTAGAATAAGAAATATTTCTTCTAAATAGAAAATAAATATTTTGGAAAACTGAGTAAACAATAGTGTACAGTTTTCAATTCACTATGATACTATAGAAAAAGCCAGAGGAAAACAAACAAATAAAAACATCATTTTGATCACAGCTAGCATGGAAATCTGGTTTGTATCAAATGATAAAATATTATATAGATTAGAGTACATCCACTTAATCCCTGTGAAAAGCAGTTCAGATCTTACAAAAACACCTTAATTAGAGAAAATAATTGTGACAATGTAAAGTGTGATATATTCAACATCATATGAATAGAAATAACTCTACCTTTGTTGTTTGTTTCTGTTTTCTTGGCCCTTACTATATAATTATTCACCTGTCCACACAGTCTACTATGTGACAGGTGAGAGCCTCAGAAATCTAGTAAACTGCAAGAAGTCAACAGAGCTTTAGATCCTTTCAGTTAATCCTGTCCCAATATTTTAAATATTATGAACTAATACACACGCAACTTCTCAATATTCTCAAAATTAGATCGGGATGTTTTGGAAAAGTTGTTGAATATTGTTGCACTAAGGCAATTTATTGGAGTAGTGCAGGACTTAAGCATAACCCTTAGAATGTTGTGCTTTTTATCATTTTTATTTTCTTTGCTATTATTCTTAATATGGAAAACATATCCAAGGGCTGCAATATGTTTTCTCAATCCAAAAATGAGTGATAAAGACAAGCTACTAATTTGAAATTTAAACACATGAATAAGCTGGAGGGGGGAATAAAACTGAGGCTGTAAGAAAACATAATGAAATGGAAATTGCTCAAACTAACTGTGCGATAGGGCAGGGCACTCTGACATGTGCCATGTCTGCGAATGAAGCAGGGGTATGTCACATGCCACCTTGGGGTTGTCTGTGTCACTGTTGGTTTGGTATGCCATTCACGCTTTCCTGTACCTGTTACATACTAATAAGTGTTACAACCTTTAGTCATCATATTGAAAACATAACCTCTTGATGACAGGAGAAACAGAGTACTCTGAACTGATGCCTTGAATGAGTTTTTACATATTTCACATTGAATATGCATTTTGCTATTAATGTTTTTGGACCTCTCTTGTTAACTTCACATAATAAAATAACGTTGTGAGCCTATACCAATTCTCAGCTAAATTTTACGAGCTGTGACAACACCTTTATTGACATTAGTGAATGGGAATTTTATGTTCCATATAGGCTATAGATTCATGACAGATTTTAATGTTAAAAGAATAGTTACATTTGAGAGAATACATTCTATAAACTGTATACAAGAAGTCTGTGAAAGTTTCTTGTAGCTAATGCCTAGGGTTTTTCAGAGGAGTCAATATTATCTCAGTTTATACAGTTTCCTAACTTCGGACCATATTTATTCATTGCACGACTCTTCATTAGAGACCCTATGCCTGACATTTCCTTCCACGCTATACCATGTACATCTAGTTCCTTAGACTAGAAGTTATGTGAGGGCAGGAGTGATGTCTTACATCTGGCTACCACTGGTGGTTACACACCAGATCGTGGGAAGGTACTCCCTTCCACCTCCAGGCCTTATTCGTTGTCAGATCCTTCAATGAACAACAGATGACCTTTCTTTGCTAAAATGGAGTAGCAAAGATGGCCTTCCAAACCAAGTGCAAACATTGTCTCTGTCAATTGCAGTGTAAATCAAAACAATCTCTAAGAAAGAGCTGATTGTCACTGTCCTGCATTAAAAAGGGATTATGCAGATATATATTACAAAAAAGATTTATGAAGTGGCTAGTAGATTTCCACTAGCCAAGGTTCATGATAAGTTTCATGATTCTGTCTAGAAATGACAGAATCACTACTAGAGAGTTATAAACACTTCTACATGTTCCAAAACACAAGGCTCATGATAAGTTTTCTTGCTTTCTAGAGGCACTATATAATAGTCACATGTATTTATCAGAATTTCCTGTTACTCATATCTCTGGGATATACTGACTGAAGAAAACAAATAAGTCTTTGTTCTATTGATTTTAATTTTTAAAACTTATTTATTTTAATTTTATGTGTATGAGTGTTTTGCCTGAATGGATGTAAGTACTCATGCATGCAGTATTCACTGAGGACAGAAAGGCATCAGATCCTGCCATGTGAGTGCTGGGAACTGAACTCAGGTCCTCTACAAGAGTGGCTAGTGTTCTTAATGGTTGAGCCATCCCTCCAGCCCCATCATTCTACTGATTTTTAATTGTACATGCAACATGTGCCAAGAACTAAATCTACCCATGTACCTCCTAGAATATCTATGTCATAAGAGTATTCATTATGTTTCCTTTTCTTTGTAAGTTCAAGAGAAATCATACAAGTATTTTTTAATTTTAGGCATATTGTACTTGTGCAACAAATGTTATTTGAGAAAGTTAAATACCAAAATCAGAGGAAAAAGGGCCATGGATGTAGCTTAGTGGTAAAATGCTTGCCTCCCATGCTAAAGGCCCTGAGTTCAATTCCGCAGTACCACAAAATATAATCAGAGGAAAAGGAATAGCTGGAAACATTGCGTGCTATTATAATAACTGAATTTAATAAATCCATGAAGTGACAGAATCACTACTAGAGAGTTATAAACACTTCCACATGTTCCAACACACAATGGCTTCTGGATTATAAAAATATTATTACAGGACATTTGCACTGCCAACTGCTCTGTCACACCAATCTCAACTACAAAGACCTAAAGAAAGGGACCGGATTAGATCTGTTACTGTTTTCCATGGCACTTGTGTTTGGACAAGCTGGGCAGCACTTCTTTCCCCCAGAGTCAATCTCCTTAGCAAACAGATGTGAACAGATTACCCACTAGCTAGTCAAACACCTGGAGGAACATCTTACAGCATTAAGATGCATAAGCGTCCCTGAACGGGAAGGAACAATGCTACTGCACAAGGAATTCCGTCATGATACACCTTTGGCTCTGTTGTCTGAGAAGTCAAAGACCTTTTTGGAAAAGAATGATCCCAAGAAGTTAGAGATGTTAGCACAAAAAATCATGGTCCCAATGACTCCCTTTTAAAAAAGGGACACAATTGAACTTTGACAAAAAGATACAGAGAATAAACATGTTTGCAAAGATGTAGAGAAAAATCCCAATTTTATGAAAAAGTAGTATTTAGTAAGCTATCATTATTGATTAATAATGAAGAATAATTATTTTGTAGTGCCTCAAAATTTGTCAGTGGCATTAACTCTGATGTCAAAGTGGGCTTAATGTGTGATGCTAAAGTGGCTTTATTATATTTTTAAATATATTAACACAGAATTTACTAGTCGGTAAGATGTGCACAATAACTAGACCTTTTGATATTTACCATGAGAATAATATTAATATATACAGTAGAATCATCTTTATAGATCTGAGGAATCATTGTCACCTTGGTCTAACTTCTTTATTGTGATTAATCATTTCTTTTAAATAATAAAAACATACAAAGTTTCAGAACACTATACACCACATGAGCATTATTTCTTCATGTAGATTGTCCAACCCATGATAATATTCCTCAGATTATCACTTTTCATTGTAAAAATTTTATATAAAGGACAATGACTCTTGCACCTCTATTTGAAGCACTTTGGATCATGCTATATGAATTTATGATATACAACGGATGCACACAGAAATAGTTTCCAGGTTTCAGGCCTGAGTTTTATACAATTTGAAATCCTAAGAAAAGATTACAAAATTATAATGTATGCATAGAAGTAGATTTTTAAAAATATTTTATTTATTATGTTTATTTTATGTGTATGAGTGTATTGCTTGCATGTAAGTAAGTGCACCCATGTCGTGCAATGCTGCGGAAGTCAGAAGAGGGTTTTGGATTCCCCTGACACTGGAGTTAAGAACGGTTTGTAGCCGCCATGTGGGTTCTGGGAACAGAACTTGGGCCCTCTAGAAGAGCAGTCAGTGCTCTTAACTGCTGAGCCATCTCTCCAGCCCCAGAAGAAGATTTTTTTACATGGAGAAGTCTCCTAAAATTAGAAAATCTGGTAATTGCTTTTAAATGTTTTTTTTAAAAATATTCTACTTATAATATTTATTTTATGTGTATGAATGTATTGCCTGTATGTGTATATGTGCACCAGTGTCCTGAAATGCCCCTGGAAGTCAGAAGTGGCATCGGATCCCCTGAAACTGGAGTTATGGATGGTTGTTAGTTGTCATTTATGTGCTGGGAACCCAACCCAGATCCTAAGCAAAAACAGTCGGTGCTCTTAACCGTTGAGCCATCTCTCCAGTCCCCAAAATCTGGTAATTAAAATCATAACTCAGTTTACTCTCATCAAGGTCTAAATAATGCCATATTTACCAGCCTATGGCAGGAAAACCAAAAAGGGATGAAGCAGCGGTTTTTCCAAATGTAGCTGGAACATCACAGCATTGCGTGTTCTAGAGAATGTGAAGCAGTTGAGCCCACTGCTTCATCCTCTTGCAGGGCTTTAGAAGGCCTCAGGGTTAGTGAGGGCCCTAGGCTGTGTAGTTTCCAGGGAAGTTAGCTGTTGTTGATAAAATAATAATGTGCATAGGTATCAATTTAATATAAGAATTTAGCAGCGACAAACTCAAAACATCCTAAGCCCATATAGGCTGAGAAATCATCCAGGGCACTACCATGTTTTGCTGCCTAACTCTTTAAATCTCAATTTTCCTGATGTTCCTAGACAGTGTTTCCAATCCAGTCCTTGCTGGCATACTTCCCTTAACAGGCCATGCTCTTCTCTTCCACTTTAAACAGCACACAACATTTATTGGTGCTGAGCTCAACTTTGCCCTCAGTGGGTACAATACAGATCAGAACACTCTTTTTGATTAGTCCTTTGGGGCTGTAAAGAAAAAAAGTATGTTTTGTTTTTATTCATGAGTTCCTCCAATATCTGAATACAGTTCTTATAAGAAACCCAGAATTTTCTTTTTGTTGTTGTTAATCAATTTTCCCAATTCCTTCAACTTATGCCTGGCTATGCTAGTCATTCCCCTTCAGTCATACTTATGTACTGAACAAAATACCCAAGATGTGATTGGCCATGACTCTTGTGTATTACTCCAGAGTTCTTTCTGACTGTACCTTCCAAAGCAGACTCCCAGCCCACAGAAACTCCTCTGATGTTTCCTTATAGCTTTAAATTGTGTTCATATTACCCATCCTGTGTATATTTAATTAGTTGACATTGAAAAGCACAATCTACATGATTAAATGTTCACCAAGACTTTGAATACATCATTCCAGCCTGTGCAGAGATTTGAAATTGATCCTGTTAATTCACAATTATCATTTAAAATATATAGTAAGACCCAGCAGGGCTTGGTGACACATGCCTTTAGTCCCAGCACTCGGGAGGCAGAGGCAGGAGAATCTCTGTGAGTTCAAGGTCAGCCTGGTTTACATAGTGAGTTCCAGGCCAGCTGGGGCTATAGGGAGACCCTGTCTCAAAAAGACCCTCCCCCCCCCAAATATATATATAGTAGGACTCACATAAGCAAACAAAACCCAATCAAGGTTCCTCTCCACCTTCAGGACTTCAATAGATCTCAGGAGAGCAATGATTATCTTTTAATTGGGCTGTGTACCAAGCCCAGCTTAAATTAAGTGGATAAGAACTGGATAGAATCTACCAAGAAATTCTCATATGCTACTCAATACTGAGGATTTTAACCAGAAAAATAAAATAAATAATAGCTTAAACAAATGAGTAGGACACAATGTTTCTCCTTCAAATACAATCAAAACAATTGATTAGACAACTAAAAAGTCTTCTTTTTTGTTTATTTTAGAAGGAATTTGGGGAGGAATTGTCATTAATCTGAAGTAAATATAATTTACAAAATTCACATTACTACCTATGGGCTTTTTAGCCATTTCTCTGTGTGCGGTTCTTTGGATAAGCTTATACTCTTTTTCATTTCCTTAAGTCATAAGGAAATTTGTTCTTAAACAATTCTTTGACATTCATATTACTTGGTCACTTATTAAAGACACAAGCAAATTTCATACTAATGAGATAGATGTGCTATTTTTACAAAAAGAATCAAATCTTAGCTGAATACATGATACTGCAGGTCATGGGTCACCTTCAATACTTTCAGAGTTGACTGGTATACATTTTTATTTTATTTTATAACTAGTTTCTTTGTTTGTTTGGACAGAATCTCACTCTACATGTAGCCAAGGCTGGTCTGGAGTTCTGGAATTCTAGGCATGCACCGCAGTATCAGCTGCACAATCACTGCTGGATTAGCTGATATTCTTACGGTAGGCAGGTAAATCAAATGACAACATAGATGACTTATAGTTTAGTATGGCAGCATCTCATTAAGTGTTAGTACATGTTATTTAAAAGGGAATTAAAGTAAAATTAAGGGAGCTTCACTCTTGAATTTCTACAACCACCAACCTAACATTGGTGATGATGGTCAATAATAGAGACTGCAAGAAATAAGTTCATGTAACCATTCACAAACTATCCATTAAAAGAAAGGAAAATAAAGCTGACTTGATCATGGTGGATGATCTTTCTGATATGTGTCCGTATGCGGTTTGCAAGTATCTTGTTGAGAATTTTTGCATCTATGTTTATTATGGATATGGGTCTGTAGTTTTCTTTTTTGGTTGTATCTTTACCTGGTTTGGTATTAGAGAGATGCTGGTTTCATGGAAGGAATTTAGAAGTTCTCCCTCCATTTCTATCTTTTTGATTGAATTAAGTAGTATTGGATGTAGATTTTCTTTAAATGTCTGATAGAATTCTGCTATAAATCCATCAGGTCCTGGGCTTTTTTTCAGTCGGGAGGTTTTGTATTACTGTTTCAATTTCTTTTTGTGTTATGGGTCTGTTTAAGCTGTTAATTTCTTGGTGTAGTTTCGGTGGTTCCCATGCCTTTGGATATCCATCCATTTCTTTTAGGTTTTCATTTTTAGTAGCACATAGGTTTTTAAAGTATTCCCTTATAATGCTCTGTATCCTTCTGGTGTCTGTTCTGATGTTTCCCCTTTCATCTCTGATTTTGTTGATTTGGAGGTGCTCTTTCTTTCTTTTGGTTAACTGGGCTAGCAGTCTGACAATCTTGTTTATCTTTTCAAAAAACCAGCTCTTGGATTTGTTATTCTTTGTATTGTTTTCTTTGTTTTGATTTCATTAATTTCTGCCCTAATTTTTGTTATTTCTTCTTGTCTGCTGAGTTTGGGTTTCATTTGTTGTTGCTTTTCAAGTGACTTGAGTTGCAGTGTTAAGTCGTTTGCCTGTGTTCTTTCCAATTTTTTAATGTAGGCACATTAGAGCTATAAACTTCCCTCTAAGAAAAGCTTTCAGCATGTCCCAGAGGTTTTGCTGTGTTGTACTGTCCTTTTCATTTAGTTCCAGGAATACTTTTATTTCTTTCTTAACTCCTCTTTTGACCCATTCAGCATTCAGGAGTGTATTGTTTAATCTCCATTTGTTCGTGTGGTGATTAGGGCTTCTTCCAGTGTTGATTTTAAACTTTATTGCATTGTGGTCTGATAGAATGCATGGAATTATTTCAACCTTTTTGTATTTGTTGAGGTTTGTTTTGTGCCCAGTATATGGTTGATTTTGGAGAAGGATATGGGGTGCTGAGTAGAAAGTATGTCCTTTGGTGCTTGAGTGGAATACTCGGTAGATGTCTGTTAGGTCCATTTGATATATGGTATTGTTTAATTTAGATGTCTCTCTGTTAACCCTCTGCCTTGTTGAACTATCTAACGGAGACAGTGGGGTATTGAAGTCCCCTACTATTACTGAGTTGGGATTAATCTGGGTCTTAAAGTCCTGTTTAAGTATTATTTTTATGAAGTTGGGTGCAGCAGAGTTTGGTGAATATATGTTCATGATTGTAATATATTCTTGTTTTATTGTTCCTTTGATCAGAATGAAGTGGCCTTCTTTATCTCTTCTGATTAGTTTTAGTTTAAAATCTATTTTGTCAGATATTAGAATTGCAATGCCTTCTTTTTTTTTTTTTTTAGTACCATTCACTTGGTATATATTTTTTTTTCCATCCTTTCACCTTAAGATAGTGCCTGTCCTTGAAAGTGAGATGAGTTTTTTGCAGATGACAAAAAGATGGGTTTTGTTTCTTAATCTATTCACCTAGCCTGTGTCTTTTGACTGGGGAGTTCAGTCTGTTAGTATTTAAAGTTATTAATGAAAGATGCATATTGAATCCTGTCATTTTTATTTTTGTTCACATTCTTAATATATATGTACTTTTCCACAGTTATACCTTCATTGAATTTCTTTCTGCAACCCCTTGAGTATAGTCATTCCTTTCTTCAGCTCTTTGTATTGCTTCTAGAACTCTCTGAAGGGCTGGTTTTGTGGACATGAATTCCTTCAGCCTATTTATGTCATGGAAGATTTTTCTTTCCCCTTCAACTATAGTAGACATTTTGGCTGGGTATAGTAATCTGGGTTGGCATCTGTGGTCATTTAAAACTGGAAATACTTTGGTCCAGGCTCTTCTGGCTTTCATAGTTTGCACTGAAAAGTCAGCTGTAATCCTAATGGGTTTTCCTTTATATGTGACTTCTTGTTTTTCTTTAGTAGCTTTCAGTATTGTCTCTTTGTTCTATATGTTTACTATTTTTACTATGATGTGCCATGGAGAGTATCTTTTCTGGTCCTGTCTGTCTGGTGTTCTATATGCTTCTTGTATTTGTATGGGCATGTCTTTCTTTAATTTTGGGAAATTTTCTTCCATGATTCTGTTGAAGATCTGGTCCATGCCATTATCTTGGGATTCTTCACCTTCCTATATGCCTATGATTCGTAAGTTTGGTCTTTTTATGGTGTCATACAATTCCTGCATATTCCATTCTTGTGCTTTTTAAATTTTTTCATAATCTTTGCTTGAGTGGTCTAGTTCATCCACTTTATCTTCCAGTCTTGAAACTCTGTTTTCCACTTCATTCAACCTATTGGTGAGGCTTTCTCCTGTCATTTCTAATTGGCTTACTGAGTGTTTCACTTCCTTCTTCATTTCAGCCTGAGTATTCTTCAATATTTCTAGCTCTTTTCTGAAGTCATTCAGAAGTTTATCCCTATCATCCTTCAGTTCTTTGATTTCTTTGTGTGTTCTTTAAATTCACTGAATTCTTTTATCATGTTTATAATTGTTTTTTGAGTTCCATGTCCTGCATTGTCTCTAGGGGCTTCTCATTGAACTCCTCTACAGGACTATTGGCTTTGAAGGACTACTGGTATTTGGTGGGGATATGTTATTTTGGTTTTTCATGTTAATTTTTCTCTGTGATTTTGACATGTGAATTTCTTTTGTAGTTTCTGATTCTTGTGTGAGACTCAAGCCTTCACGTTTAGGTCTGCTTCTTTTTGTAAACTTTATGTGCCTTTGTGGTTTACTTTTGAGGCATGAAAAGCTGGTTCCTCTAAGCTTCTGGTTCTCTCTTTTGATTTTATATTGGAGTCGCCAGATTGCTTTTGTCTTCAGGAGTTCCCACAGAGGCCCTAGTCACATGGGGATCAGATGCTGTCAGGCTTTCTTCTAAGGTCTGGATCCCTCCAGGAAAGATGTCCTCAGGAGTTGGGGGTTGGACTGGCCTGGGAGCAGGGCCCAGGAAAGATGTGTGTGTGTATGTGTGTGTGTGTGTGTGTGTGTGTGTATGTGTGTGTGTGCATGTGTCTGTGTATACACATGAAGAGGACATATCAACAGTATTAGTTATGTGCATATTAATATAATTTCATTAAAATGTGATTGCAGTATTAACATTACTAAGTCATATGTAGTCATATTACACTTCAACAATAATATTTTACTGGTAATGTTACTTCAATAATAATTCAGTATTGTTTTACATAATATGATAATAATGCCTTATTTTGTGATATAAATTATCTACCAAAATATGTACAGGATAACATAATTATAAAGATTACAACTGTTGAAAATACTTATTTAGGTATCATGTAAATGTTTTTAGAAATATTATATAAATAGTATACATGAGAAACAAAAGCTGGACTGGTTTCCTTAGAGCTATAACCATTTTGGAAAGAACCCCATTTCTCTTCTGGAAAAGAAGCTCTATGAGGGTGTGTGCTCTGTCCATCTTAGCAAGAATATTATGCCCAGTACCCAACACTATTTCTGAAACATGGTCACATAATTTGTCAACAAAGTCCCATGCTCTTCAACATTTCTCCCAAGCCTCCATATCATCCACAAAGTACTACCTTTCAGCCTGGAAGTTGGAGAATGGAATAGATCAGCTTCTCTGCAAGACATTTGTTCGCTCACCATTAACAGTGTTTCCCATCAATTTTCAAGGAAATATATTCACTTTATTGCTCCTTATCAACAGCAGCAAGCTGGAGAAAGTGTTGTATAATTCTAGACAGACTGTGTAATGCCACAGGAATAACTTTAAGGTGATCACAGCACTTACTCTTTGTCACATTAACCTGTTTGATTTTCTTCATGACACTGCAATGTAAAATTTCACCATGCACTGATTTTGTTCTGTTTTCCTTGCCTGATGTCCACCTTTCGAATGTTAAGTTCTATAAGAACAGAAACATTACATTTCTCACACAATGTTTACCTCTGAGCATTGAGCAGTGACAGGCAGAGCCAGAGAAATATCACCATACACATTTGTTAACAGAACAAATAAAATTGTAGGAAATA
This sequence comes from Nannospalax galili, assembly GCF_000622305.1. Taxonomy (NCBI): domain Eukaryota; kingdom Metazoa; phylum Chordata; class Mammalia; order Rodentia; family Spalacidae; genus Nannospalax; species Nannospalax galili. The sequence continues at coordinate 4,869,300 of NW_008354281.1, forward strand.
AAGTATGAATTTAAAAATCCTCATTTTTAGTAAGATACTCTGTAAATTTCCAAAAAAATTATTACAGAATTAAATGGAAGCATTGGTCTGTGAAGGAAGCTACATTATGATTCTAGGGTATTAAAATAAGAATTCTAAAATAAAAAGAAATGTATTTTGGCTTTATCTTAAAATTAGTCACAGATTTGTGTGACTGCGAGAGGTTTTAATAAGCACAGAACTGTAAATGTTATCCAACTGTGGGATAAAATCTAATTCCGTTTTTCTAAAGAAAAATACTTTGCATTTAGAGATATGGGGGATGAAAATGATTAAAATATATTGTATGCATATATGAAATTTTCATAATATAGTATTTTGTATAGTGCCTGGCACACAAGAGATCAATAAATGCACACTTCCTTTATTTCCATATTTAAATATACTGAGAATACAAAAGTCTTAGATTTATATAAGCCTGGAAAAAATAAAACTTCCTAAATATTAAAATTCTGTAATAGACTTTAACACTGTCTCTTTAAGACCTTCTTTATCGGACCCTTTCTTAAAGCATGAAAAGTTTCACTGAAGTAAATCAAGAAGTTTCACATGACAATTTCCCTCCTTTAAACCTCAAAGTAAGTTTTTGCAATGAAAGATCCTTACTTAAAAAAATAAATAGAAAGAGGTGGGGCGAGGGGGATGGAGGGAGAGAGAATGAGACGCTAAGGCATGCAGCCTAGTAGGTTCGCCCACACTACAGAGTTCAACTCTGATCTAACTACTAGCATGCTTTTGGGGCGTCTGTTTGCAGATGCAGTTGAATTATCAATCCGAACAGACACACAATCCAGGTCCAATGTCACTTCTCCTCATTATGTTAATAGTTAATACATGCAAATGAAAACACTCTAGCAATTTGATTTCTTTGAAGATAGTTTGCATATTGTCTTAGCCATAATGACTGTACACTTCTCTCAGCTTCCATTTATGCAAAGGGAGTGTAGTTCATTTTTATCAGCTCAAGTTCATTTTGGCTGCCATTGGAATGTATGTGCATGTTTCTCTTTTACCTTTAGTCTAATTACCATTCAGGTACCATAAGCAGATTTTTCATGCTATTGGTGTTTTTCTTAATTAAGAAACAAATGAATTCTCCCTAGCAAAAAAGATGGAACAACAGAATAAGATGCCAGGGGCTGATGTTCTGTTTCTTAATTGAAGCCGTTCTATTGTTTGGTGTCACTACTGAGGGGCAGAATGTCATAAGTCTAGAATGTTAATAGTACAAAAATTGTGTAAAACTACTTTTAAAAATATAGACTACAAAAAATGCTGTAAGAGCCTAGAAAACATAGATTTTTATCCAGGTACAAATTCTGACAGTAACAAAGTAGCTTCATTTACAAATCCCTCACACTGAGAAAGCCTGGGGTTCTAACCTCAGTCCTGAGAGGCAGGCTGGCCCTTCTGCTGCTCTGATTAACTATATCTGACCTGTTTGTTCTTCATCAATTTTGGAGGCACCAGGGGAATAATTTGTTTCTTTAATTTCCCAGTAACCATTTATTCTGTTTGTTTTCTACCCACAATAAAATCTCAGTGTTCTCCCTGTAGAGGTATTTGTGCATGATTGTAACCTTAAAGTAAGACATGTGTAACTTTAGAAACAACTTTTCCATTTCTTTAGGGAGGGGAAGATTTCAAGGAAACAGGGCTCATCAGAAGTTAAGTTTCCTCTCATTTATGATACAGACAGCATAAAGGGCAGCATATTTTCTCTTTCCCATAAGCTTTGGGTAGATATCATGTCATTCATGGCTTTATTCTTTTTACAGTCTACTGAAGTCCCCTCTTATTCAGTAACTTTGATTTTTAAAACAAAAAAATCCATTAATGAAATGTAAACAAGTTAATAAACATAATTAAAAGCATCATACAAAGTGGTATGTTTTTACTATGTTAAAATAAGATATTATTTTTATTTTTATGTGTATGATGTATTTCCTGCATGTAAGTGCACCTGTGTCATGCAATGACTGTGGAGGCCAGAAGAGGGCATTGGATCCCCTGGAACTGCAGTTACAAACTGTTGTTAGCTACATGTGGGTGCTGAGGACCAAACCCTGGTCTTCTGTAAGAGCACAGTGCTCTTAAACTGCTGAGTCATCTCTCCAGCCCCTAAACAATACAAATACAATACAATATGGTGTCTAGGGAAAAATTTTCTACTATTATCAGTGAACTCATATTTGCCAAAATCTAGTCATCTCAACCGTGTTTTAGAGTAGCAAAGAGGTGGAGTAACAGGATTTTAATATTCATAGATACTCTGGATGTGAAAATACACTCTCACTTAGTTTCTTTTGTGGAGAAGAAAGGTCATAACTAATTTATTTCATAAATATTACTGTACAGAATGCTATATAACATGGACCTTTTATGTTTTAAGATCTAATATTTTATGATGATATGGGGTATCACAGAATATCTTCAGGTTTCACTAAAAGGATAATTCAAGGATTCTGAAATGCAAATAGTATAAATAATTATCATTTGTGATCATTTTCTAAGTTTTTAACAAGGCACAGATAATATTTCATGACTCTTATCGAATGCCAATCAGACAATTTAAGCTTTGTGAGAATCAATATTTGAAAATCAAACGATAAATTTTAAAGATTTTAACCCACTCACAGAACTTGGAATTCTATACAACTGTCAAAAGAGTGCTCAATCTGACTGTTTTCATTTCACTGTATTTTTTTAAAAGTGTGAACACTGTCCAGAGAAAGATTTTATGTCAGTTTTCTTTATGATTTAATGTTAGTAGAGCATTGACTTAGGTCACTCACACATCCATAAAGTGTTAAAGGATATATTGAAACATTTTTTAATCACATGACCTTTGAAATAAGATTTAGAGACAATACATTACATCCTCTCACATTCTTGAAGTTCTGTATCATTGAGATGGGTGGAAAGGAGAAGAAAGGGGGATAATTTGGGAGTGTTGAAATTTACAGGCAAGTTTTTTGAGTTCTCATAGAAACCATAGAAACTGAAGGTTTTGTAGAAATTATTTTTAAATTCTTCAAAATACTAAAATATTTTCATTACCAATCTTAAGCCAGTAGCAAAATGCTTAGAAGACACTCTTCTGTTACCCTGCAGCTGTATGAAGCTGTTGCCTTCTCTCCCCACCCCCAGGCTCTAACTTGCTAACATAGTGTCCCTGCCAAATTCTTGGCACTGAAAGTGAGGGGGAAGAGGCCATACCATAACGTGTTGATAATGAGGAGATAGAAATAGCAAACCAGCTGTATTGTCCTAATAAAGTATGTCTGGGATTTAGAGACACAACAACTATGTGTTCAGGTCATCCAAATGCATTTCAACCAACTGGTCCATTCGATGACCTTTTCAGATGTCACTCAAAATACATTTTGTGTATTAACTGCAGAATTGTCTGTAAAAACAAAACTACAAAAGTCTCACTACCCACTTTTTCTGTAAGAATTATTATATCCAAAGCACCTTTAAAGTATTTGTGTTAATGTCTAAAAGATATCAAAAATTTAACAGTGCAATTTGTGGCATTTCACAATTTTCACAAATACTAGTTAACAACTAAAAAATATATATTTCATCAGTGGGCATTCATTTTACTATCAATTTATTTATACATAATTCCTCAGTGAAACCCAAAATACATTCCTCTTTGACAGTAAACTACTATTTTTTAACGTATGTTAAGATTGTCTGAGAAAACTTGGTCAAATATTTATTTGGCAAGAACTAACTTCTTATAAAATTTACTACAACTAGAAAAAAATTAAAACTACTTCATTTAAATATTTTTCTATTAAACTATGCAAACTGAAGAACTTTATCATTATATTTCAAATATCTGGAGATATTTATCATTACAAGAGAACAATCTCTTTTCATATATTTGACCTTAAAAATGCTAATAATAAAGAAAAGTATTGTGATTCTGTTCTAAACTCTTTCCATGTATTAATTCCTTTAACACTCTCAAGAGCCCTTGCACAGATTTCCCTAATAACATCTATTTCATAAATGGATGAAACTGAGTCACAGACTAAATTCTTCTTCAAGAGTGACAAGGAAGCCTCTGGAATCTAAACCTTGGTACAGGTTGTCAAGTTCTGAAACGTGGTAGTGCACCTCCTCCATAGGGCATGACTGTATATGTCAATCCTCTTGAAATAAAAAAGCAAATAACATGACTTAGTCAAGTACACACAGGCAAATTCTGTCTCACAGGAAGTTATTGTTTGGGATGTCTTAAAGTTAATACATAAGTTGGCCTGAACCCCCATTTTTGAGTAGACAGCTTTCAAAGTCACTTCTTAAACTAATAAGACCTCTGGGTTAACAGAATTTCATAGGGTGACTAAAAAGAGGCAACCAACCATCTGATCAGAATACACTTTGTGTAGTAGACCACCTGATACTGAAGATGAAGTCTCTTAACATTAATAGTACTGAGGACTGTTTGCTCAGTCCAGTCATCTGGGCTTTACAGTTCCAACCAGATCATCTTCAATAATTTAACCTACTAAGCCTTTTGGTGACTCTGTATGAGTTTATTTTTAGTACTAACCATTGACTTTATCATCAAGAAAACCACTTGTAACTTTTCAGCAGTTAATGGCTGACACATCAGCAGGGCACACAGGAGCCCAAATTCTATTGTCAAGACATATCTCAAAAAATCAAATCATTCCCACCAATAATCTTATCCTGTGTGAATAGAGTCATCACATAATACCACTGTTACATGAATTTATTTCCATTCAAGCATGTTCATGGTCCACACCTACCCCAGAATAGCTCTCAATGCAACCAAATACAAAATTGTTAACATACTTAAAATACTGCAAGACTATTTTTGAAATTTATTCGTTACTCGACTGCATAGTTCTCAAGCATGAACCCTGTAGAGGAAAAAGTCATGTCACAAGGATGAAAGTTTAGACATGCTTACTAGAGCACTCATCTTGGTAACCTCGTGGTTATCAAGTGTATAGTATCTTGTAAATCCCAGTGTATACTAAAATGTTCAGTATTGTATGGATTGTTCAGAATCCATGGGAATGAAGTTAGGGAAACTGACCTTTTTGGTAATTTGTTCTTACAATAAAAGCTCTAAATACTAGAAGACCCTAACAGATAAACAGATAACAATAAACTCAGCAAGATGTGCTAGATTTCCTAGGTTCTAAATCTCTTCAAATAAGAGAAACAAATATTTTATAGTTTCCCTCAGTTCCATATGTTACTTGTATCCTCATTTGTGACCGCTTCCTAAAATTATTTACCTAGTCACTGTGCTTTATTATCTTTGCCCTCTGTCATAATTACCAGAACATGTTTACAGTGTCATTTATGGATGCCAGCCTTCCTATTTTCCTCAGGGGCATCCCTCACAAGCCCCACTGGTGCCTCAGCTTTTAGCTTCAGCTTCGGCCCTGCAGTGGTGCAGCTCTTACTTCTGCTGCTGTTGCTTTCCACAGAACTCATGAGATATCTTGGAAAATCTTCAAGGATACAAAATAATTTCTAATACACAAAATAAAAAGGATTCTTTTAAAAGAGCAACATAGTTAACATACTTGGCCTAGAAACAATTTTAAAATAAGTCTGCATATAATCATATGGATAAAAATGAAAAGCATCATAAAATGACTTAGAAGAGGAAACATTTGATACAGGTAAAAAAAGGATGGTCAGGGCAAAGCAAAACAAAATTTCAGGAGTAAGGAAAGCAATGCCATAAGGACGAAATTAGTTTGTACAATAGGGCCAAGGCTAGTACACTGGATTTTAAAGAATAGATCTTTTATCCAAAACCTAATGATCATGTAGTATTAATCTGAGGTTAATAACCTAACCATGACCTACACTGAGAGGAGAAAAATGTTGTAATTTAAAAGGCAATGCATTCCAACTCTTTTTCATTGTGTTATTTCCTTTTCTAAAGTAAAACAGAGCCTAAGCTCCACTGAGGTACCCACTTTGGGTATACTCCTATATATGCTTAATAAGGACCACAGAAAAATGATCACTATAGCCATTATCCCTCTGTTAATATATGAATTAGACAGATACAGAAATATTTATACATTTTTAATCCCTCTTTCTCTTGAAACCCAGGCAGCATTTCTATCCTCTCAACTACACAACCAAAGAGAAGATGAGTGATTTAAAACTTAGTTACCTTTAATATAAGCCTGACTATTTTCTGCCCCCAAACTCCAGCCCCTACAGTAGGAGTTATTAGTAGTACCACTGGTAGTGGGAAGAAAACAGCACGAGTACTTTCCATGCATTTCACTTTTTTTCTTACTGAATTAATCTGTGTTTAAAATTATAATTAATTTGAAAACTAAAACAATATTAACACCACATTGGAAAACAAAGCTATGTGCTTCCCCAAACTCATAGGCCTAATTCCTAAAGACAAACACCAATAATTGAGAGAGAGAGAGAGAGAGAGAGAGAGAGAGAGAGAGAGAGAATCTTCCTATAGCCCCAGCTGGCTTGGAGCTCACTATGTAGACCAGGGTGGCCTCAGTCTCCCAGAGATCCACCTGCCTCTGCCTCCTGAGTGCTAAGATTAAAGGCATACACCACCCACCCGGGGTTCTTCCACATGCTTTGCCAAAAATTTCAGGTGAAATTAAATATGTATCTACCAATCTATTCATGTTTTTATTTGGGGATAAAATGGTTTTATTTTTAATTCTATGTCTTTGAAAGATTTCTATATGATCTTTGTAACACATGAGTAAAATATGGCATAATTTTATTTAACCCACCCTGCATTTAGATAATTTCTAAATTTCTGTTATTATAAATCATGAAGTTTTAAACACATATATGTGGGTATTTAGGGAACATGTGGAATTCTGGGTTCAAAGAATGCATGTGTAATTTTAACTGTTATAAACTGCTACATCATTTTGCAATAAGGCTGTAACAACTGGCAATCCCAGAAACTTATTTTTCCCACTTGTTATTAAAAATATATCCTTCTCCATACTTGGCTATAAAACTAGGCTAATCCATATGAATGAATGGAAAGACACTACCAAAGACAATCTCATGAGTTAAGCACAAACAGATTCAATTAAAAAGATACCCTTCTGTTCATCTATTTTTGCATGTGTTGTCCAGCCTCAATAAAATATTCATATTAAACTACCGAAAGCACAGGATGATAATTGTGGACATCAACCACAGTGTTTTAAGTCTATGTGTTAAAGTTAGAAGGTAACACAGAAGGTCTAAAGTTGAAATTGAGATAACAGTAATTGTTAAATTTAACAAAATGAAAACTAACTGAGGCCTACTGTCAACTCACAGGTTCCTTGTTCCCTGCCATTTCCAAACTATAATGTGCTAAGGTGATGCGACTATCAAGGAAATTAAGCACATACTAATCAGGCTTTTTTTCAAAATCTGCAATATTCACTAATTACTTAAACGATGCATCCAATTATTTAACATGCACATAAAACTCTTAAAAACACAAATTCGCTCTCTGGCTACATTCTTTGTCTGTTCTTTCATGTGTTTAATCTTAAAACAACTTTCCAACGAATCTTGAAAATGTCATGCTCTGTACTTTTCTGTTCTTGGTGAAGTTAGTGATTCTGTCAAGTCACAGTTTTCATAAGGCCTCACTAGGTGTCTGTAATGTTAATCTTAGTGGTCTTGACTGATTTAAATTATGGAAACCTACCTCTGGAGGGTGCAATCTATGAAGATATCTGAAGAAAGACTTCATTGAGGAGGGAAGATTCATTCTGAATATGGGCAGTACCATCCCATATTCAGTCTCAAAGAGAATAAAAGGAAAAGCAAGCTGAGAACCAGCATTCAACTCTTTCTGCTTCCTGACTATACACACTGTGACCAGCTGCCTCAAGCCCCTGCTGCCATGCCTTCCCTATCACACAGTTATATGCTTAAATTGTGGGTCAAAATAAACTCTCCAATCTAAGGTTGCTTGCCTCGTGTATTTTGTCACAGCAACAAGTAATTAACAAATATAATCACCTACACGTTCTTCAAAACCAGTTAAAATGGAACCTCACACTTGAAGTTTATCCTGACTCTCCGGTATTTCAGTGCCTGCATCACTTTATACCTGCACCTGTCATGAATACAACAAAAGTAATTGTACCTTTCTCCTTCATTGTTTAATGTGATGTTTGAAGGAAGACACAATATTTGCTCATTTTTTTGTATTCTCTCCACTCATGGCTTAACACAATACAGAAATCGGTGTTCATATATGCTTGTTTAATTAACACCGAATGAACAAGTAGAGGTCTTTAGCTTAAATTTAAGCACTTAGATAACACATTTTTCTTTAGGAAATATTGAGTAACATCTTTTCGAAAATATTTTTCTCAAGAAATGATGTGTAGAGGGCTGGAGAGATGGCTTAGTGGTTAAGCACACTGGCTTGCTCTTGCAGAGGACCCAAATTCAATTCCCAGCACCAACAAGGTGGCTAACAACCTGACAACCACCCGTAACTCCAGTTTCAGGGGAATCTGATGCCCTCTTATGACCTCCGTGGGCATTGCATGATATGGGTGCACAAAAGTGTGGACGATATACTCATACACATGAAATAAAAATATTAAATACAATATTTTTAAAACAGAAATAATGTGCATTCAAAACACTGTTCATTTATTCATTCTGCTGATTTGACTGTGTGTATACTAGGTACTCTTCTAGTACCTGGAGGTACAGAAGAGAATGAAACTAGGGCCCACACTTGTTCAACTTAAGAGCCTGGAGAAACTTACCTAATGAGCAGATAAGAAACCAACAAATATATGAATGATGAAATTTAAAATATACTTCAGTGTAATAAAAATAGAATAATAGGCTAGAGGGTGTGTAGGGCAGAAAAAAACATTAAAGGAGACAAGAGAACCTATTCTGGAGTTCTATTTTTACATGAGAAGCACATGACAAGAAGCCTGATTTGGAAATCCAAGGAAGGAACATTCTAGAAGAGGGTCATCTTGACATATTCAAGAAACAGAAAGAATACCCATAAAGATGTATTGTAGTGATATAGCTTATGGAGTCCAATGTAGGAATTCAGAACAGTAGTAGTCATTCAGTGATGAAGTAAGCTACAAGAACAGATCATGGAATGTGTAGTAGGCCTTGACACAAACTGTGAATAGTAATTGTAAAAGACACTGGAGAATTTAAAGCAGCAAAGTGATATGATTTAAGATTTTTGAAAAAAAATTGGCAAACTAAAATGAAATTGTTCTAATTTATAAGATTATTCTAAAAATGCAGGAACTGATAATGTAAATGCCTACACAGAAATTATTTTGAATGACTTTAAACTTTTGAAATGCATTGACTATCTCCTGTAAAGATTCTTGAAAAATTCTTGAATATACAAAAGTTTTATGAAAATATGCAGCACTTATCTTTAATCCCAGCACTCAGGAGGCAGAAACAGGAGGGTCTCTGTGAGATCAAAGCGAGCCTGGTGTACATAATGAGTTTCACACCAGTTAGGGTTGCCTATCTCAAAAAACAAAACAAATAAATAAAAATATATGAATATTCAGAAACTCTTCAAAGCCTATTGTCCAAGGCTGGCAATTCTTGATGTAATATGTAATAAGGATTATTTTCCAGATAGTGAGAACCATGTACAGTCAACGTCTGTTTTAGCCCTTATGACACATAGGCGATTATTTCTCAATGTGAAGAACACTAAAAATGACCAGAGTTTAATGAAAACAGATTCCCTAAGACCTGACTTAGCAGCATCTAGTACTTAAACCTCCCTGTCCTTTCTTCAAAAACGAAAACTTCCCAAACCAAGGACCAAAGGACGACAGAGTAAATGTCAGATTCTTCAGTCTGGTCGCTGCATCTGAAACTCACAAACTCTTCCTTAAATGATCTCTCCATACCTGTAGGGCTATTCAAGAAATCCCACTCTAGCAGACAAAGGTAACCATGGTTACTCTATTCGAGGATAGATTATGGTAATCTTTTAACTGATAACATAACCTTTTATTACCACTATCAGGTATTATATACTGGATATAACTATATATATATATATATACACTTTGGTATGTGCATAATTGTATTATTACACTGAAATACAAATATCAGCATAATAGTTTTGTTTCAACTGCACCAACATAAACATGTGAGACCAAAGTCAGGCTGGCATCCTATAAGTGCTATACAACTGTATTTTAATACTTTTTCACCTTCATTACAATATATTTTTCAATAAAAATATAATGTTGATATAATTTCTCACTTTCACCTTTAATTTTCCTTAATGCATAACTATTTTTAAATACTAATTTGGATACTGGTACAAATACATGTGTTACATATAACACAGATAGTATGTTATGTGTGTTATATATTATATGTATATAAGATGTGTACTTCAAATTCAGATAGAATACCAAAAAGCAAAAAAATAAAGGGAGAAAAGAATAATTTATGATATTTAAATGTATGTGCAAAGAAAAAAATGGGTCAATGAACTTTAGGGAACTGATTATAGATATTCAAAAGCATACTATACTATTCAAAGCAATTTACATTTAACAACTACCATAGTGTCTTGAAATGGAATGTCATTTTGCCACATAATTGAGAAATGTATCACAGACTGATGCAGAAGTCAAATTAAGAAAAGCTACTGTTCTCCTTTCCCATATGAAGTGGCAGTACTGGCTATTATTAGCTACCACCAGAGACTAATACTGCAGGACTTCCCTCAGCAATGTGGCCATCACAGCAAGATCACCAAAGGTGTCCTTGTTCTTTTGAGCCATCTTGTCTGCAGTAGCTTTCTGTCATGTCATAAGAGCATTCTTCACATTTCCTGAATGTTTATAGATGTACATGATGTGTGTGTGTGTGTGTGTGTGTGTGTGCGTGTGTGTGTGAATATGTATGTGTGTGTATTGTATGTATGGACCCATAGATTGTTCTGTTTCACATAATTTTATCAAGAATTATTTTATTATGGAAACTTTCTTGGACATACTGTTAGTCACTACTGACAAAGTCATCAGTTCACATTGCCCAAGGCTTACTGTGAGGACCATTTCAGGTTTTGGCACAAGTGCTTTCTACACTACTCCACTTTTCCTATAAACATTTGAGAACCTTACAAAATTCATCTTACTGCTCTTACGCCTACTGCATTAGCCACAACCCAACTGTCCTTTGATATTGATCCATTAAGACTCACTGAAAAAAATAACACAGTGTAGAGGGTTTCTATAGAGTATCAAACTGTCCAAATTCTAGTTCTGAAACCATTATACTAATATTCATGGTTAACATTGAAGTCTGAAACTAGCTATTATGGATTATGCCTCCCTCTCTCCCTCCCTTCCTCTCACCCTCCTAACCTACTCCTCCCTCCTTTCCTTCCTTATTTCCAAGATTTTTAATCTTATTACTTATGTTCAAAATCACAAGTTGTTCTCTAATACAAACTAAAATGCCATTTTTAGTAACACAAAAATTGGTTAATTCATTAACTGATTTCATATATGTCAAGAATGTATTTCTTTGAATAAAATTACAAATGAACATTTTAATAATACTATCATCAAGAAGATTTAAGTTCTGAAACTCACACCAGAGTCATTAATAATGGGCTTGTATACAAAGTTCTTCCATTGCACCAACCAAGGTTTCTCAAACACTGACATGTTTGTTCTGTGTAGCAGAATATTTTTAACCTTCTCAGATTCTATAGTATAAAACACCTAGACAGAGTTCATAACCTAGATTACATTATATACTAATTTTCTTTCTAAGAAGCCTATATTTCCCTGAAAGTATTCTAACATTAAATTTATCACATTAAATGTTGTGATATTTTTTAAAAATTTAACTAATATAATTATATTAAAAGGAAATGTATTAAAAGGCATCATATATTGCAAAGTATACAAATATAAGTATCAATTAAAAACATGCCCTTGTTCTTCATAACATAAAAAATGTAGAAATACTGAATCGAGTGGAGGAGGGAAGTAGTCACACATTTCTGTTTGTAGACTGAATCTTCAAGTCTTTAAAATGACTACCAAATATTAGAACCTTGGACTAAAAGAAAAAGAATGAAATATTAATATTGTCCCACCTTGTGGGAGCTCGACACTACTTGACACTACACAGAAACTGACCTTTTTGTCCTTCAAGCTTGCCTACTGGGCCCCATCTTCTATCGCAAAAGCCAAATCATCTGATCCCAAACTAACTGTCAACTGTCTGTGATGGTGGGGAAGCCAGACATCAATCAATCAGGTTTTATCAGACGCTCTCGTCGTTTCTCTGTTGCACTCATCTTATCATCTGACCCAGTTGTAGCCCTGACTTCAGAGGCTTAAGCAACTTGATGACAAAATATGTGCCTGTTTGTCTGAGATGCACATTGTTAAGGAGTGGGTGATATTTTTAGCCACAACATAATATATTTGCAAATGAACTCTTGAATATTTCAGATGTACACAAGTCCTATGTTGGTTAGTCTCCCCTGCACACTGAGTCTGTTAGTGCCAGTGGGAGACCCAGTATTTGAAAATATGCAAGAGTACTTACATTAAGAGTGAGCCATCATAGGAAAATGTGCTGCTTTTCATGTCAAGTAAACAGAAATGTTACCAGAATGAGAGCTGGGAAATGTTACTCCAAGAGGAGAAAAGTGACAGATGCAGACAATATGAATTCATAAACACAGCATTTTCTCAAATAAATAAAAGTAACTCAGAAAATTAAAAGCCATTTTATCAATTTTATTGACAATGTCCTGGAAGGAAAGAAATGTTTCAAACTTCAATATTACATTAGATCTTTGTTAGCAGATCTACTAGTCAGTGGACTACCACAGCATGTACTCCCAAACATAAGCTACTTAGGTAGGTTAAAATTATGGCAGCTAAGCACTTTGAAATGAATAAATCGTAGTGAATATCTGTGCCAGAATTTCTAGACAAAAGTGAGAAGAGCAAAATATGCATCAGTTTTGTTGAAATAATTCTGCTGGTTAACATATGCAACTGTCTTCTTGCTTCATTTTGCCCTTTTATTCACTCAAAGGAGTAATTACTTAAACTTTTAGACTTTTCTTAAAATCCAAAACAGTATCCTCTATGATACAAATAAGATTTCCATTAAAGGGCAATGCCTGACATCCATCACTCAATTATATATTCACTGAGCAAGAACATATTTTGAGAAGCTTTTGAAAATAACAAAATTTATCTGCATAACTTAGTCACATAACTATATATCTTAATCTTCTAAGTGTGGTCTCTACAGCACCACAAACAAATACCGTGGTATATTTTGTCATGGATGAAAATTATTTAACATGAAAATTTTTTGTGTATAGTCAGAAATACATGTCAAAACATCCCCACTGAATCCACACGATTTTTATTTAAATTATGTGTTTTTCCTTAGTTGCAATTGTTTTTGGACCTTTAGTTATTTAACATTTATTTATCATTTTGTAGGGACAGGATTGCATTATGGTTCACATGTGGAAATCAGTTGGTTTTCTTCTTCCAGTATGTGGGTTCCAGAGACCAAACTCAGGTCCTTAGGCTCATTGGCAAGCACCCTTACCCATCTGAGCCATCTGGCCTCTGGACTTTATAGAACACAGTAAAGTTCATCAGCTAATTATGAATAAAATATTTTAATTAAATTTGTATGATAAGGGTTAAAGCTGATTTTCCAAACTAGAAAAGCAGCTCTAGTAAACAAGAGGAATGGACAACACGAGGACATCAAATTATCATGTATAATTATTAAATTATTTAAATTTCTAAAAGCATATTATTTTACTGTTATCTACATATAAAGTGATTGAGCTCTCACTTCAACTTGAATACTTGTTAATTTCCTATTTTTTATTTCCAAAGATCTAGGTCATTGCAGGTTCTAATAATTTCAGAATATACCCCAATAAAGCAAATACAAGTCTTTCTTAAAGAGTATATCACAGGCCTAGTGTGGTGGCACACACTGTTAATCCCAGTACTCCTGAGGCAGAAGCAGGCGGATCTCTGTGATCTTGGCCAGCCTGGTCTGCATAGAAAGTTCCAGGCCAGCCAGTGAGGACTTCATCAAAGATCTTGAGTCTCTCTCTCTCTCTCTCTCTCTCTCTCTCTCTCTCTCTCTCTCCCACACATATACTTCAAAATATGTCACCATTAAATATTACAGAAAAGCAAAAAATAAGAAAAGTAAAGCTGAAAGTTCCAGACTAACAGGAAATAAAGGATAAATACTTGCTTCAAACCTTGAATTTTGTAATTAATTCATTACCCCATTAAGTTTAAAGACTTTTGTAAGACATGTAACAAATAAAAGAATTTTAGCAATTATGACTGAAAATCCTTAATTTATCCTTACAAACTATCTTAAATGTGTAATGTCACATAGAGTCAACTACTGGAAAAAGTTCTTCTCTCATATTCCTTATGTACAAATTTTTTCAAATATAAATCAGTTTAATTCATATATTCGAAAGAATTTACTTTAAAAGAATATAACTGAGAGCTAACAGTAAATCTATCTTCTATAAAAAGCCAATTTAAAGATAAATTTCACATGCAGTTTTAAATGAATACAAACATTAAAATACCTTCTTAAAGACCCTTTCAAAAGCAAGGTACGTGTCACAGCTTTTGTGTAGACTACAAAATCATACATTTTATAATATGTGTGGGCTAGTATATTACAAACATCTATGAGTTGTCAATGATGAATCTGAGAATTCTAAGAGCAAATCATGCACATGAAAATATCAGGCTAGCACCATTCAATATCTTTCAGTAATTTAAAGAGGGGAACAGTTTCACAAATAAGTAAAATCAAGCAGTCTGTCGGGAGAAGGGTGAGCTTTACATTTGTATGAACAATGTCCAGAATGAGTAACTATTTGGTATAGTTTATAGCTACCAGGTGATGGCACATTCATTTTTAAAAGTTTTCATAGTCATGGGACACATATATAATTTTCTCATATACAAAGATGTAAGTTTATTTAGTGCCTCCAACTTTAAGAGTAGTATATTTTTCAGGTAGCACTTTTTAATCTAGAGTTTCCAGTTTAAAATCATTTCTTTTCTGTAAAATAAATTTAACAATTTGATTTTTTAATGCTCATTGCAAGTGATAAGTGCATCTTAGGATTATTAATGATATAGCATGGTTTTATTTCCTGGTTTCAGGAACTTATGATCTTCTACAATCTTATAAACATTTAAAAAAGACATTTATCCTTTTGACTCACTGCTTAGAATTTTTTCTTTTTAAGAGTGAATATTTGTTAATATTAAAATATCCCCCTATAAATGTCTTCTTTTGACTTGAAAATCCATAGCAAAGCTCTTTTTGTTTTAGACCTGGGACAAGTTATCTCACACTCACCCATGAGGCAAACCTGGGCTTCTATGACACTTTTGTAATTTAGTGGGCATTATATTAAGGGACCATAGAGGAAAGAATGAAGATGAAACAATAAATGCCTTTATTTTAACATATGAAATCTTGACTCAAACCAATTTTATTTAGTAATTATCATATGTTCATTTTAGAAGTATTTGTCAAGCACATATTACTAAAGCTTTAAATAATTGTGACTAAACAATTCTCTATCTTTGTGTCACCTCAGACAGGCTGACGGTAATAGTATAAGACCCTCTCAGGCAAGCCTCTCAGCATTAATATTTAAATCTTACCTATCCCTTGTGATTGGAATGCAGCCTCTACTCCCAAACAAAAACTAAATCAATGCTCTTAGAGTTCAAACTAGATCCCTAAACAGTTTGCCACTCTCTATGCACAGATAAGATAAACTTTCTTTGACCCAAGAGATGAAGTTGCCATGACGATCAGAGAGTCCACTTTCTATATTGATATTTTGCTGATGTAACAACAAATAGAACCAGATCCTAGTGCTGATAATGGTGATTAATTAATACTAATATTGATCCCTACAAGCAAGAGACAAGGCTATTAACTTGAAGCCTGAAAAGTCAATTGTTACCTGTGGCAGAGATACTAGGAGCTGATTTGGAAGCATAATAAACAAATGTGCTATCTTTATGCTAATACCTTTAAAGAGATAGTTCTCTCCAGAATGCCAAAAATGGCCATGTCTAAGATTATTAATTTAATTACATTTCAGCTTTCGAGCATACACACCGAGTGATACATACTTACCACATTATCTGTGTCAGAAAAGACTCTCTAGTTACAGAAGCCACAGAGTTTTGCTGTTAATTTATTTGGTCAGAGAATGAACTGATAATTTACTCAGTAGCAGGCACTGAATTAGACCAGGTTTCAAAAACATCTGCAGTGTTCTGAAATGTCTTACTAGTCCTATGGAACTGAAAAAGTAAAAATTCATCCAAGGGACTAGGCCTTGGAGGGTAGGGACTTCAAGTTAACATGCCTACTCATACTTCTGAGTGACCAAAGAATGTGTTTCAGAAAGGAACTATTGTTGAAAAAAATATTCCTTATCCCCTTATAAACTCAATTTTAGAATTTTTCCAAAAGTTTAGCCTGACATCAGAAAACTTTCCCTAAATAGTATGACTTCATTGAAAACTTGAGTCTCATTCAGTTCTTCTAAAGCAAAGTTCATTTGGGATGGTATTTCATAGAAATGTAAAAATTAATTGTAGAATAGGAATCCACATATCACCAGATGACTCATTTCAACTAATATACTGGGTTCAGTGTTGTTCTCTCAAAACTCTTTTACCAGTACCAGTAACTAAAGAGACAAATAGCTAATTAAAGTTGTGGTTCTTTTTTCAAACCATCTGAAAGAAGATAAATTAATTCTTACAGTCTTCAACTAGCCTCCACAGCATGGCTGCAAAAGGCCTTGAATAGCTCATGAG
>NW_008354281.1:4891281-4905441 GCF_000622305.1 Nannospalax galili
GTGATGTTTCCGTTATGCTCCAGAATTTAAAATAATAATAATAATAATAATAATAATAATAATAATAATAATAAGCAGCGGTGATCGCAAAGAGCGGGAGTTGAAATTAAAAGAAGCTCCAGAGCGCGGAGGCTGAACCGAGCCTAAAGCCTGCAGCTGCCCTGCGCTCCCGCTAGCCGTGCGTCTGTCTGTGTCTGTCTAGTTGTCCCTTGGACTGCTCAGGCAAAGTTTGACAAATCCCGTGGACTAGGAGTGGATTGCCGGAGCCTACCCCTCCCTGCCCGCACCGTGCGCCCCTCTCCTGGGAACCGATCTCACCAACTCACGGCCCCGCGCGCAAACTTACGTTTGATCTGCCGGGGTTTGCTCTGCTTTCGCCGGGACATCTCAGCTGCTGCTGCTACCTCTCTGGCTCCCGCGGGATCCCGGGTCCCGACTGCCGCTCGATTGGCTCGGGCAGCCGCTGTGGCCGCCGCCGCTGGCCAGGCTCGGGCCACCGCCCGCCGGACTCCAGGTGCTCCAGACGCGCGGGATCCCCGCGCTGGGCTCCTCCGGGAGCCGCGGATCCACGTTTGGAGAGGAGCAAGTGAATGAGAAGAGGAGCGAGGAGGGCAGAGAGAGTGTGACAGGGAGGAGGGGAGGGGGCGATGGGGAGAGCGATGGGGCTCGGAGGGGGAGGGGGAAGGATGGGAATCTAGGAGCTATCGGCCCGGCAGAGAGGAAAGGGGAAGGGGTGCGGCGGGGGGAGAAAAGAAGGAAGAGAAGGAGGGAGGGGAAGCCGAGCGCGCAGGGGACCTGGGCTGCTAGGGCGGAGGGCTCAGAGGAGGCGCGCGCTCGCTTCCCCAGTCCCCGGCTGCGGGGCAAATACTCCGGCGCCTCCGCCGCTGCTCCGGGCCGCGCCGCGCTCGCTCTGCCGCGGGAGGTGGCGAGGCGCGCGAGGGAGGGGCGCGCCGGGACTGTGGGGAGGGGAGCCTAAGCCATCAGCGAAAGGAGGATTGGCTGCATCCAAAGCCAGTCCGGATGCAAACTCGGGGCCCCGGCCTCGGTCGCGTGGAGTGCAAGCGGATCGTGCAGTGGGTGGGAGTTGAGGGGGTTGAAGGGAGGAGAGACGTGAGGTTTGGATGGGGGCCACCTTCTGCAGTTGTCACCGCGTCAATGCTGGGAAGCTGCCAGGCCACCCCTCCCCCCCCTTCGAGCAACTTCTTCCAACAGCCTCCTCCAACGGAACCCCTAACTCTCCTCCCTAATGCCTCTCCCATCTAGCAGGGCACAAAGAAATCTCAGTCTCTCTTCATAAACTTTGTGCTTCCAGTTCTGCCTCCCCTCGCCGAGTCCCCGCCCTCCGCCCTTCCAGTTTCTTGGCAGGAAGGTTAGGCCACTGGCAAAGTCCCTGGCGAAAGCCAGCTGATCACAAATGCCAACTGTGTATCTTGGGGCCCGTTAAGTCCTCTCATCTGTCCAGGCTCTCAGGAGACCATTTCGTTGCTGTCAGGGTACCCTGGAGACCGCTGCGGATGCGGACCATCCCCCTCTTGGCCCACGGATGGGGTGCTGAGCTGGGTGCTGGAAATGGTCTCCTGGATCATCAGAGTTTCCTTTTGAAATAGTGAAGTCCTGGAATCCGGAGCCAGGCAGATAGTTTCTGATTTGCAAAAGGAGGAGGGTTAACTGGTGATTAAGAGTAGGTGGGAAGGGAACCATCATCTCTAATACACACTAACTTTTTAAGAAGTCTGTGGAAGTTCTGCAGTCCCACCCTGTCCCATGACCTTCCATTCTCTTAGTTCTGCTACAGGGAAGCACCGAGCGGCTAATAAAAGATTTGCTTTTGCCATAATTTTCCAAGCAGGTAAGACCCAACCGGGTTGGGTTCTTCTTTCATGGTTCTTCGGTCTCTGAAATTTTGTTGCTTTCTTATGCATTTGCTCTATGTGTGCAATTTGGGACATGCCAAAGGCAAAAGAGAAGAAATTTTGAAATGATTTGTATAGTTATTATTTTGGCAAGGTGATACTGTGTGAGGTTAGCTTAGTTTCTTACAGTCTCATATACACAGAATATTAAAGTCTTCCAGGTGGGTTGGAAGGGACTTCTACCAAAGGGGCTGTGTGAATCCTGCTGCTTTATGTACTTAGTATTTACTAATAAACTCAAATGCAGTTAACAGTAATTCCCTAGATGCTGCTGATGTTTCCCTAGGAGGTTGTGAAGTTGTCCACTCTGACCTGAAATTGTGTCCCTCTTTGTTTGGTTGACTAGCATCTGTGTTAGCCCCACCAAAGGATACTCTAAAAGGGTCTGGGGGTCAGCACAAAGCCTGGACTGAGCATAATGCAGGGTGATCCGTGTGCGAGAGGCACTCTACTTAGTGGCATTTATTACCCATGAGGACATCTTCTGGAAGGTGTAACGAGTTACCTCATGAAAAGTATGGCTGAGCAAATCTTAATACAAAGGTGAAGACCAATTGTGAATTTTATTGCATTACCATTAGCACTATTACCACATGAGGTTATAAAAATACTATACATGGTCCTTTGCAGTGGAAAATGCAGTATATGACCAAGTCTCTGCCCTGAAGATCTAACAAATTAAAGTCCTAAGTACCATGAAAAGCAGGCTTATTTGTGCTTGTGTAATGGGATGAATAAGCAAACAGAGACCACAGCTTTTTACCTCCTTCATTTTGAATTCACTACACTTAAATTGTCATGCTGAGACTCTTAGAATCGGATATATTGTACATTATGGTTTTCAAAGATCCTGTACAGAATTGGCTGACTTATGTCACCCCAAAGGAATGCCCACTGGAATTAAAATAACATAGCAGTTAGTGTTTCTTTTGGCATCTGAAATGGTTAAATATGCAAAGCAAGAGAGAAACAAATAAATCTGAACTAAATATCCAGTTTAAAAGCTGAAGGGAACAAAAGTCAAAAAATTTAAGGGAAGATTGGCAAAATAAGCAGAATACATTATTAGAAATACTACATTAGTTTATCTAAATTTCTAAATATACTCATTCTAGTCAGTATGAATGAAACAAACTAAGTAGTAGTACATATATTTTCTCATCAGTTTAAAATGAGAATATTAATATTTAAGGTTCAGTTTTTCTTTTCTCTAGTTTAACTCACTATGGTTATAAAATAAAAGATAGCAAAAGGCTATAAGCAATTATCTCTGTCCAAATGGCTCTAGCAGCTCCAAACCACAGCTACATGGCTATCAAACAATGATTATGAAAACCACAACTGAGAAGAGCATCAGGAAACGATATTGTAAAACCACAGCAACAAACATGCCTGTGATATTGAAAACCACAATTCACAATTGATACTCCATGTGTCGCAAATTATTATTTAACTATAAATGTGCAAATGTATAAGTAACCACATAAAATAATTTCTCATTTACTTAAAGTGAATTATTAATTTTCCTGACTCACCAATTATTTAATTTAGCCTATGCATTGGTTCGTTTAGAAAAGTTTCTACTTCTCATAAGAAATCCTTTTAAACCCCTTAAAAATGATAGTTAATTTAAAAGCAGAGAACATGCAACTCTTTGTTTTGTTTTGTTTTGTTTGCAACTCTTTTTAAAAATATTGTATTTACTATCTTTATTTTATGTGTATGAGTATATTGCCTGCATGTAGATAAATGCACCCGTGTAGTGCAATGCCTGCAGAGGATAGAAGAAACTGTTGGATCCCCTGGAACTGTAGTTACTGACAGTTGTTAGCTGCCATGTGGGTGCTGGGATTCGAACCTGGGTCTTCTGCAAGAACAGTCAGTGTTCTTAACCACTGAGCCATCTCTCCAGGCCAGAACATGCAACTCTTAATAATATCCTCTCAAATGTTTAAAGAATTGGTCTTCAATAAATCTGATCTAAACACCTATCTTAAAGTTATTCAAAGCTAAAAAGGTAAGCTAAGTGAAGCTGATTATGAGAGAAACATCTGAAAGTATTTTGTTTCAATGAGAAAAGATTGCATATATTCTTAATTAGTTGGTTTTAGCTAGAAAGCATATGTCGGATGACAAAATGAAATGTCATTATCAAAACTACTGTGCAAAATCCAGTGTTTATTTATAGATGAGTAAGATGCTGTTATTTGCAAGTTTATATGGTTTCCATAGTTTTAATATTCATATGCAAGGTGTTGAGTTTAACATGAATTTCAAATGATACAAGAATAATTCTTTAGGATAAGTATGTCCCATGCACTATTTGGTACATACTTACCCTAAACAATAATTGCAAAATATCTGAAATTCAAATTTAACTGGGTATCTTGCATTTAACTGGAAAACCTGTAAGTGTTGCATTTTAGACTTTCCACATATATGTGGTTACTTATACTATTATTTATAGAAAAGGTATAGAACCCCTAAAGTGCTTCCTGTAATCAAAAACATTAAATTCTTGAATGTTGTATTATTTAGGCAAGGCAAAGTAGAAGGAATAAATTTCTCTGCAAAAATTCCTTTTTTTGACCCAGTACAGAAATGCACTCTCAGTGTAAATGAATTGCATTCATGTATGTCTTACTCTGGGATTTGTTTTTAAAATGTGCTTTTTCCTCCAAGGGATCAACAAATTGATAAGGCAACCTCCCAGGCCACATCCTATTAGACAGCAAGCTGCCTTCTTTATTATAAAAGTAAGTAATACCCAAAAGCTTCAGAGAGACCTAATTTCTGCCTTGTATTCTCATCAGAAAGTGAACATGGTTTATCTGCTTTGATTTAAGATTGGGACACTGAATTGAACAGGAATATGGTACAAAAATAGTGTTTAGTATTCGTGAAATTTTTATAATTTCAGCAGTTTAAAAATAAAGATCAACAAATTCACCTAAATAGCATTCCTATTTTATAGCCATGAAAATAATTATCTGCTTTCTTACAAAGGAGCTAAGGGCTTTGAAAACATTCAGCCTATATCAAGGAGTTTAACTTGAAACTTCATGTGGCCTGCCAATCCCTAAAAGATTGTATGCACAAATACTTTTTAAGTAAGTCTACTTAATTTATCAGATTTTCAAAAATATGTTTAAAATATCTGTGAATCAATATGGTTATGAAACAGTATACTCTATATTTTCAAATGCTTACAAAATAAAGAAAGCTAAAATGAGTATGGTTTAAGATTTTACTCTTTGTACCCACCCTTCACATTCAAGTCAGTATTAGGATAAAACAGAATTGTAAGGTGACTACTTAAACAAAATTAAAATCAAAGCGTTTTTTTCCCCTAAGATTCTGTTAATGCAAAATATAAAGCAAATATTAAAGGAGTAACCCGCAAGTATTTGATATATCTGTTAGTTTTAACTACTTACATCTTTTTCTTTTAAGAAAGCTATGCTATCTTAAAGAATTCATCCTCTTCCTCACTCTTAAGTCATGTGATACAAGTATCCCATTTCCCAGTCCCTAAACAATCAAAATATTCCATGCTACTGTCTCGCTATTCCACGTTGTTCCTAGGATAGTCTGCCCTTGCAGTTTCTTCTGAAAACTACTGAGAAAGAGAAGGTTGCTTTGCTTTTATAGTTGCTGCACTGGGAAAAATGAAAATGTGCAATTACTAGTGGCCATCTCTAAGGAAAGAATCCAATGTCAACACCTCACTTCTCAGTTTTACCTTGTCTCAAATTCTAAACCAAAACATGTCAACATTTCATGACTTGTTTTATGTTCTTCAGTATTTGTCTGTGTGTACATTAATGTCTTAATCTTAGTCACTTCTATTATACTTTATTTGCATCTGCTTGACCAGGCTAACCTCCACATATCTTTGTTATCTTAGTGTTTTTTGTTCTCCATAACAAGGCATCCCTAACTCCCAAGTCTCAGTGAGACACCTCTTCTCAGGCATTTCCTTAAGAAATTTTGTCTACCATAGTATTATTGATTTCCTTTCATTACATTGGGAATTCAGTTATATGTAAATCAATCCCTCAACAAAACCTTCCTCATCT
This sequence comes from Nannospalax galili, assembly GCF_000622305.1. Classification (NCBI taxonomy): domain Eukaryota; kingdom Metazoa; phylum Chordata; class Mammalia; order Rodentia; family Spalacidae; genus Nannospalax; species Nannospalax galili. The sequence continues at coordinate 4,897,274 of NW_008354281.1, forward strand.
CAACCCACTCAATTATTTAGTAAACTTTGTGATTTTAAGGATGACCCCAGTGCTGGAAATATAGGATGCTCTAGCAAAATTAGTGAAATAAACAGTAAGTTAAGAGTAATCCTATCTCATATGGGTCTCTTAACCATTCCCAAGACTCATCCGCAGAATCATGGATACAGAAAATGGCAGCTATGTTTGTATAAGATGATCATGCTCTTTCATGGACCCAAAGAAGTATATGACTCAAATCTCACAAGTCAAAATTTTCTTCAGGTATCTGCAGTTAATATTAAGTTACAGTTCTTATGTGGGTTGGCTTCTCCATTGAATAAGTAAAGCCTCTTTGTGGCATGGATATTACCATGTGAAAGGAGTGACCAACTTAGGTGACTGTAACCATTTTTGTTGGCATGAATCTATAGGCTCTTATGTTTGAAAGTTCACTACACAACCAGTTGTGCAACACTAGGAGTTGTGGAACATTTAGGATGTGGGGATTAGCTGGAGAAAGTAGATAACTGATGTGGATGGGTCTTATGAGTGATAGCCTGCTCCAGGTCCATGGATCTTTTTCTACAGCCTGACTGCTGATGTTATTTAACCAGCCATCTCCTGTTCCAGCCACAATGCCTTACTCGCCATAATGGACTATATCTTCTGAACTGTAAGCCAGAATACATCCTTCCTCCTTTAGGTTGTTTCTGACAGGTATTCTGACACATGGATGAGCAAAGGAAACTACTACAGGGATAGGAGAGAGAAAAATAAGCAAAATGAATGTTTCCAGATCAGTTGAAATGAGAACGTAAGACAATGTTCAATCTTCTGATCCAGGCCTACCATGATCAGCAGCACTTCTGACAGTGAACACACTGAGATACTCATGTATACTTAGAAAAAAAATCTTTCCCACCTTTGTTTTTTTAAAAATATTTTTGGCTTAAATTTTTATTAGTTGATTACTGTCACATTCAACCCAAAAGTCTAAATTTAACAAAATTTCACCATTCAGAACTCTCATCTGCTTGACTAAAGATTTAAATTCAGAGGCATCAGGCTATTTAAGTTCTCCACTTTCAGAAAAATTATATAAACTTCCTAAAATAATAGTTTTCTTTTTTCTCTAAGCAACCCTAAGAGGGCAAACAAACCTTATGAACTTTAAGTGGGTAAACCTACAGGTTCCATATAAATCAGAGTTCTATCTATTACTGATTTTGGACATTATCTTCACTCTGGAGTAACTAAAGGGGAAAAGTTCATATTTTCAAAGTCAGTGCCTCAAGGGCATGATGATAATTGACATGCAAATCCACAACCTTCTTAACTATATAGATTCTGGGCCCAGATGTTTGGTTTTACCTTCAACTTTGCTTTTCCAAATTTGAATTAACATCTAACAGATTACCTTGCACATAAATTTTATATATGCTGTTATAATTCACTTGAATAATGCTTATACTTTTGTGGTGAATTTTACTTTCTAGCCTATAAAACTTTGGCCATAAATTACTGAATGGAAAACAAAAACATTAAACAGAGGTTGAGAACACTTGTTATATGTATAGATGAAATCAAATTACCTTTCTGGTTATCTACTTGCCAAAAATATATCTAAATCATCTATTGGGGGTGGATTTCAGGAGAACTAAAGTTTTTGTATGTTTAGTAACCATGGATTCATATAAAATTGCAATGTGGTCTAATTATGCTTATTTTTCCCCTTAAATATTAAGGAATTTTTCTAGTATTCTATGCACTATTACTGTTTTGTACCCTTGACTAATATGATACATTCAAATATGTCAGCACATTCAGAGATACCAGATAACCTACCTGTCCTATTTACTTTCTGTTGCTGTGATAAAACCATGATCAAAAGCTACTTGGGAGAGAAAAGGGTTTATTTAGCTTACAGTTCACAGTACAAATCAAGAGAAATGAGGGTGAGAACCTGGAAGCAGGAACTGAAACAGAGACCATGAAGGAACTCTGCTTGCTGGGTGCTCTGCCTGAATTGCTCAGCTATTCCTTTTATACACTCCAGACCCACATATCCAGGAATGGCACCACCTAGAGTGGACTGGACCAGCTTACATCACTTGACAACTGAGAGGTCCTCTCTTCCCAGATGACTGTAGTTGTGTCAAGTTGACAAAAGCTAACCAACACAGTAACAATCTAGGGTTTCTTTCATATCACAAAGGAGTCCTTGTATTCCTCATCTTTCCTGTTTGACTGTGAATTAATATTTATGACTAAATATTTCATTCTATTTTCATCTCGAAAGTTTCCTTGATTTGATTCTGTAGTGGATTCCAAATTTCTTGAATTACTCTGTATTCCTCAATCATGATTTACTGCTTACTGTTCCTTCCTTCCTCTCTCTGTCTCTGTCTCTGTCTCTCTCTCTGTCTCTCTCTCTGTGTCTCTGCCTCTGTCTCTGTCTCTGCCTCTCTCTCTCTCTATATATATAGATATATAGATATATCTCCCCCTCCCTTCCTCTTTCATTCATTCTTTTCTTATTGGACCAAATTTCTGTATGTATGAAGTAAAATTGGAAAGATTTGGTAAGGCTGCAGTTGTCTTTACTCTGTCTTCATTAATTTGATGCTTCAGGGATAGCGTCAACTCTGTGGTGGATTATTTTCTCTCAGTGTTCAAGCAACACTTCAATGACTTTTGGTTTACAGTGTTCTGCAGAATTTGATGCCATTGTTGCTCCTTAAAAAGCAATACCTCTGGCTTCTCTCCCCAGGAAGCTTTCAAGGCTCTATCCTTACTCTTATGAAATTTCACTAAGTATTGCTTTCTTCCTTCATTCACTGAGGTGGAAACATATTGAGTCATTTCAGTCTAGAAAGTTGTGACTTGTCCCTAGTTCCCCAAAATTTTCTTGCATATTTTTTCTTTTATTTTTTTGATTAATTATAAAGTTAAAAATGTATAAAAAATTAAAAGTTATTAAAATGATGATATTATCCCATTCAGCATACTCAACAAACCAGGGCCCAGTCATACCAGTTTCCATTGCACTATTGGTCTATGGAATCATAAACAAAGCCCAACACTCACTATCACTGCCAAACAGGGACAACACATATTGGACTCTGATTGGATATAGAAATCATTTTTGCTACTGCAGTACATAGAAATTTGAATGCAAAACCCACCATTTAAAAAAGGCGAAACTGTGCTCCTTTTCTTTTAAAATTACCCTTTCTTGTTCTTAATTCTAAATATTATATCCACACATTCATTTGTTTACATATGTACATCTATACATTATAGACTAGACCCACATATGAGGAAAACATGCAGATTATTACTTTCTGAGATTGGGTGACATCAATTAATATTATATATTCTAGACTCATTCATTTTGCTGTAAACTTTTCATTTAACTTTTCTTTAGAGATGAAAAATACATGTACCAGATTATCAGTCTGCATTCATTTGTGATGGATGAGTACTTTGGTTTCTTTTCCTTGTTATATGCACTCTCATCAACAATGAATAAGGGTTCCTCTTTCTCCAAATACTCTCCAACATTTGTTGCCAGCCTTCTTAATAATAGCCATTTTAATTGGGGTAAGATGGGATCATAAAGTAATTTTAAATTTCATTTCCCTGATGACTATGGATGTCAAACACTTCTTAAAACAATGTTGGCAATTTGTATTTCTTTTTCTGAAAATTGTCTATTAATTTTTTGACTCTTTTGTTGATTGGTAACTTGATTTCCTCTGTAATAATTTTTTACAGTTCTTTATATATTCTGAATTATATCTAGAAAAATATCCAGAAGGTTTTTATTTTCCTTTACAATACCTATTATTACCTTTAGTCTCCTTGGGTAGACCCTTTTGTTTTTCTTTACTGTTCTTTTGGAATTCCTTTGGCAGTTTTCATTATTTTCAGGAAAATTTCTTTAGCTCAGTCTTCTAAACCTTTGCTTGATTATGCTTTATGTGAACTCACCTTAATTTCTTGAGAGACCCTTTATTTTCAGTTCTTTCATTTCCTTCTGGTGAATAACTTCAGGTTTCTTTTTGAATGTTTGTTTATTTACATGGGCATTTTCTATTTCCATAGAACTTCCTGTTTTTCATAAAAGATTTGGGACTTATTTGTCCTGTTAGTCTTTTTCTGTTTTAATACATCTTTGATCATCTTTGAATAGTTTGCTTCTAACATGAAGGTGCTAAAACCTATTAGAAATTTATATGTATGATGACAGCGAAGATTGGAAATCAAGGCTCACTATAAATCATTGTACCATCCTGTTCCCAGTCATAGCTGCATCCATCCAACCTTCAGGAATTCCTGCAGTCTCCAAAATCTAGGCATTTTCAGTACCATGTCAGTGAAAATTTGCTTGTGTTGGATGTGTTCCTGCTAAGAATTAACTTTCAGCTTTCTCTAATCTACTAGGTCGGTTCTATTCTTTGAGATTACAAAGTTTTATTGACTGATCTTCTAATTCTCAGTTCTTTCCCATTCTCTCTCTCCTTCTCTCTATCACTATTCCTTCTCTCTCCATCTCCCTTTCCTTGTCCTGAACTCAAATTACCACTTTAAAAAGGCACATTTTCATTATCTATTAGTCAACTGAAAAAGACATTTAGGTTTCCATTTTTTAGCTATTGTAAAAATAACAACATCAAACATGGATGTACAGGCATCTCTACAGCATGATGAGTCCTTTGGGTGTATGCCAAGGAGTCATATAGCAAGATCATATGGTAGATTCATTTTTAGTTTTTATTTTATTTATTTATTTGCCTTCCATAGTGGCTGCACAATTCTTATTCCCACCAGCAGTGATTCCTCATTCCCTTTTCTCCACATCCTCACCACCATTGGGGGCCTTTTGTTCTCTTGATCTTACCTAGTCTGACTGGGGTTAAATGGGAACTTAAAGTGGTTTTGATCTGCATTTCTCTAATTACTAAGGATGTTGAGCACTTTTTAAGGTTCATTTTTTCATCTGAGACCTCTCTGTTAAAGCACTTAGCCCATCTTTTTATTGAGTCAGTTATTTCTTATTTCTTTGTTCTTGTTGTTGTTATTATTGTTTGTATATTCTGGATATTAATCCTCTGTTGGAAGTATAGCAGGTAAAGATACTCTCCCCCTCAATGAGTTTCCCCTTCACTTCCTTGGCTACTTCTTTTGCTGCACAGAAACACTGTAGCTTAATGAGGTCCCCTTTGTTGATTGTTGCCCTTAATGCCTGAGCAAAGGATGTCTTATTTGGAAAGTCCTTTCTTAAACCTATACCTAATACCTAGGGTACTGCCTATGTTTTCTTCTAGAAGTTTCAGTTTTTCAGGTTTTAAATTGAGGTCTTTGATCCATCTGGAGTTGACTTTTGTGCAGAGTGAGAGATAAGGGTCCAATTTCATTCTTTTACAGGAGGAGATCCAGTTTTGCCAGCACCAGTTGTTGAAGATGCTGTCTTTCTTCCATTGTGTGTTCTTGGCACTTTTGCCAAATATCAGGTAGCTGAAATTGCATGTACTCATGTTTGGGTGTTCTATTGTGTTCCATTGATGTGTGTGTCTGTTTTTGTGCCAAAGCCATGCTGTTTTTATGACAGTGGGTAATGAAAATGTGGTACATTTACACAATGGATTTCTAATAAGCTGTAAGAAAAGATTAAATTTGCATGTAGAAACAAGAAACTGTATACTATGTGAAGTAACACAGACTTGGGAAAAGCAAGAGACATATGTTCTCCCTTATTTGTAGATCATAGAACCAATCACTTATATGTGACTATATACCGTGTTATATCAGCAGGAGACGGGATAAGTGCAAAGAAAGCACAGAGTTAAAGGTAAAGAAAGAACCTGAAAGAGGGGGATAGTAGGAAAAAGGTGTTACCAAGGGGGAATGGGGAAAATGGGAGCATTCTACTGGAAAGAGAGGAGGAAAGGACATACAAGGAACCATGGGGATAAGGGGATGAAGGAACTCAAGGGCGGGTGTAATAGGAGACAGGTATTATCAAAGGGAAAGTGGGGACACAAATTAGAAAGGGAGGAGGGAGTTTAGACAGGGAGAGAGAGGAGAGAGAAATAAAGCCTAGGTAGCATAAAAAGTCAGAGGGAATCGTATTAACTCTAAGACATACAGAAAAATACACAGACAGTAGCTCAACATAAGTGCATGTGTATAACTGAAGGCTACATGCAAAGGCACACAGTGCTAGAGAGGAGAAACTACCCTTTGAGTTGTTGGTCAGGGTAATCCAAAAGATTCCAAAAATAACACAGGCTATTGTCATAGATGCTGATTACCCCCAAAACTTGAAGGTAAGTCCCTACTGCTGAAGACAGGATGTACTTTGGACACAGGACTTGATGCAAGGGAACTAGAACCGACCTGGAATCCTTTTCCCTGAAGACTGGCTCTCATAGTTCTAGAGGATACTATGCAGGCTGCTAAGGAAAAAAATCAATCAAAAGTCTCACCCAGCTGTAAAGCACAATAATCACAATGGCTGGCACAGAAAACTATCTCTATGGGTACAGCAGTGGCACTTTTATCTAGGGGGTAATCAATAGCTACCTAATTAGACTTAAGGATCTCTCAATGGGAGGGAACTCATGGGTGGTACTGTAAGTATACCCAAACACACATGGCTGGAGGGATCACAGATCCTAGAGAGAATCCTATCTCTATTATATCTCTAGACAAATGAAATTTCTTACTGTATGTTTAATATGGATCCTTGTATTTTCAGACAGGTATACAGTATACCACTCATCAAAGAAGCTTTTTTTTTTGCAACAAATGGGGGCTAGTACAGAGTTCTACATATCTGAGAGGTATCCAGCCCTCAGTGTCACATCTACATTGGAATCTTTACACCTAAGATTCATGGAACATAGCAGAATATGGTATAGAGAGAATACTAAAACATCCCTCAACTCTCACCAGCAAAGCTTCCTCATACAACAGAGTGTGATGCACACAGAAAGTCACAAAAGGCTAAGTTTTAGAGAAAAAGAGATTGCAGAGTGCATAGCCCTGGATAGTACTCCTATATTAACCCTCACCCTCCCATAGCTTAGGGACCATTGCAGAAGAGGGGACAAAAAGATTGTAAAAACCAGGGCTGGTGCATGAACAAAAGGAAACAGAGGCTTGCAGGCCTCTGGGAACTTGCTCATGAACCTTTAACAATGGTGACAGCAAGCACACGACAAATGTTGACTCATCAGACAAAAACCCAGCATAGAACGAGGGAAATGGGCAGCAGGCCCCAACCCTAGCCTAGGAATTATTGGCAATCAATTACTGCTGAGTGAGGGAGAGTAGATATTCTTTAAGGCATAGACTTTAGGTAGACTGACTAGACTCCAGTGGATGAACATGCACCGAAGGACATCTAGGTACAAATGCTTGACTGGAAAAGACAACATATATTACAGAATTTGAAATCAGGTGGGGAGGTATGGGGGTGTGAATGGGGGAGCTGGTATAAATTCAATTAAGAACTATTATATGAAATGCACAAAACTTAATCAAAATACAAAAAATTTAAAAATAAAAATAAAAGAATAAATAAAAAGGCCTATTAATGTCATGGCAAAATATCAAGTAGTGAAGGCAAGTTCATGAGGTTAATTATCCGGTCATTCCAAACAGAAGTCTTCAATACACACACTTACTTCTCTTTTTTAATGGATCTTATTATATGTGTTTATTTTTATCAAAGTAATATGTTCTTATGCTATAAAATATAACATAAAAGGGAGTGCCATGGTTTGGATGTGTTTGGAATGTGTCCCCCTAAAGGTACATGTTAGAAGCATGGTTGTTAATGTGGTATTATTAAAGTAGTAGAACTTGAGGTTGGAGAGGTAGCTCAGTGGTTAAGACACTGATTGCCCTTACAGAGGACCCAGGTTCAAATTCCAGGACCCACACGGTGGCTAAAAAACATGCATAATTTCAATTCCAGGGGATCTGATGCCCTATTCTGACCTCTGCAGGCATTGCATGACATGGGTGCACTTAATCTTTTTTTTTTTTTTTTTGAGAATTTCATACTTGAGTATTGTAGCTGAATTATGTCCAACCCTCCCAGGCCTCTCCAACTCCTCTTATGTGCACCACATTCTTCATTTTCTTACCCTCTTCTTTGAATATATATTATATAT
>NW_008354281.1:4905486-4938633 GCF_000622305.1 Nannospalax galili
TTCATGTGTACCTATGTTTCAGGCTCCCAGATAGATTTCAAGTATTAGAACTTTTAAGAGGTGGGGCCTAGCAGGAAGTTATAAGGTCACTGGATTGTACCATTTTTAAGGGTTAGTGTAGTACTTGCAAAACCAGAGTTAATTCTTCTAAAAGTACATTGAATAAAAACAGCAAGCCTGGGCTCTGAATCACCCTGGCATCCTGTATTGTGTGATCTCTCTTCCTTGCGTATCTTTGTGTGATTGAAATGCTGTCTGTCATGAGATCCTCAACAGAACCAAGCAGAACCCAATGCCATAATTTTGAAGCTCTAAAATGGTGAGCCAACTTCTTTTCATCTATAAAGTACCAAGCCTTATGTATTTTGTTATTGCAACTGAAAATAAACTGATTTAGGGAACACATAAATAAAATCCTTCCCCTCCTAGAGCCCACCATTATGAAGAAATCTCATTTAACTATTTCTATGCCATACAATATGATTGAAATTTTATTGCATCAAATTTAGAAAGAATCCTTGCTTACTATGTAGAATAAAGACATTTATATCTTAATCATTTCTTTCCAATTTTCCTTCTGTCTCTGACAATAATTTCTCATTTATACTTACTCAAGTTGAAATGAATACATTACAATTATTTTATCATGCCTATAAAATGTTCTTCACCAAAGATCCAGCTGCAATGGATCTTCAGTAATTAAGAATCTGTGTCCTTCTTTATGTGTCTAAGAGTGTGACTCTTGCTTTATCTACAGGATACTATCTAGTTCAGGCTATGATTTTTCTTTGCATTCTAGCAACTGATTGAAATAATGCCTGATTTAAAATTTTTAAAATTTTTCTTTCTAATCTTATCAGTTTTAGCATTTTTTCTTTTAAATAAATGGATTTTACCATATTTAATTAATACTCCATAGCTTTACACACTTATCAAATAAATTTTGATTTTGTCTGATTTTCCTTCTTTTTATCTTATTGTAGTTAAACATAAACTCCTTTCCTCACATCACTAGTACTAGCAAATTCTTGTCTCATTTAGGCTGTGGTTTGAGGCTCATTCCATTTCTGTCCTTGAAGATATTTTTCTTGTGGTTCCTCATGTACCTGTTTGACTAACTGCATTTTACCTGCTGCTCAGGTGTTATCATGATTTATCATGAGTTATCATGGGTTACTTTTCACTACATTTTGTATCCTGCAATTTTTTTTCTTTTTTTCACATTTTTTTCTGATGTATATCCTCATCTGATCTCAGAAATGATACATATTAAATACAATTTCATCTTCCTACACGTTAAATGACTTCATTTTGCTCTTATCTTAATGAATAGTTTATCTGAGAATATAATTATAGCTTTAAAATTCTTGCTTTACCACTAAGACATTTGAAAAAAATAAACATATCACTCTACTCACTTGTTCTAGTCAGAAAGCATTATTTAATATTGATCCATTACTTTATAATTAAATTGCTATTCTGGGATTGTATCATTATGTGCATACTATTGAATATTATTAGCTTTAATCCAGTGATATAATCTCCCCAACCTGTCCAGTGGAAGCCTGCCTTCATTCAGGTAACTATCTTCCCCTCACGCAGAACTTAGAATTCAAGAAAATGTACTTCATCTGAGTGATAGAAGAGATCTTTAATTAATTCTAACCCTATAATATAATCTCAACCTCCTAGTTAGATTGGCTTAGGACTGGTTTAGGTACCCAATTCTGACTAAGATGAGAGCTGCTAAAGTATTTGGGGAAAGTCTTATTTTCTGTTGCGAATTATGGAGAGCCTCTGTTCCTCTCTCCACTGAGAAATAAAATAAAAGAATATTGAACTACTTTCTCTGACTTTTGGTTTTGACAGTGAAGAAAGATACCTTTAAAAAGCAAAGCCCTTAGTAACACCTGTCTTCTACCACTCTTCTCTCTCAGGTTCTTTCTTTCCCTTTACCTCCCTGGTTCCTTTTCATTATTCTGCCTTCTGCAGTCACATCTGGGTACATACTCACATATAACAATTTGGTGCTAGGATCCACATATGAGGGAGAACATATGTCATTTTAGGGGGTCTATTATACTCCACTTAGTACAATAGTTTCTAGTAGGATACAGGTGTTACTAAAGAAGAAAGAAGTAAAAATGGGAACTATTTGAATGGGAAGGTGGAGGGAGGGCTATACAAAGAACCTTGGGGATAAAGGGTAAGACTGAGATCAAGAGAGGCAGAACCGTAGGAGACTAGTATTATCAAGGGAGAAATGGGGACACTTTAAATGTGGAAACCATGGTGGAAGAGTTAGGGAGAAAGAGAGGGGATAAATAATGCCTAGCTAGTTTAAAAAAAACCAGAGGGAATCATATTACTCCAACAACCCAATGACAAATTATACATATAGTGTCTCTACATGAGTCATGTGTATAGGTAAGGTTACATAACAAGAAACAGTACCAGACAGGAGAAACCTTCCACGAGTTGTTGGCCAGGGTGATCTAAGAGATTTCCAAAATTACACAGGCTGTTGGCACAGCCCTTGATGGCCTCCCAGAACTTGAAGTTAAGATCTTACTGCTGAAAATAGAACATACTTTGAACACAGGATTTGAAGTACTAGAGCTAGAACTGACCTGAAACCACTTTCCCTGAAGGCTAGCTCTCATAGCTTTGGAGAGGAATATGAAGGTGCCAAGGGAAAACATCAGTTGGTGGTCCAACACCATTTTCAAGAACAAAAACGACATCAGTGGCTGACACAGAATATGACATTTGGTGCAGTAGTGGCACTTCTATCTTGGGGGCAATCAACAGCTACATAATTGGACTACTCAATGGGAGGAAACTCAAGTGTGGTACTAAAACATTACCACATAGCTTGAGTGGTCATAGGTCTCAGAGAAAACTCCAAGACCGTCACACCCCTAGACTAATGTAATTTCTTACTATGTGAAAAATATGTATCCTTATAATTACAAACAAATATCCCAGTCATCACTCATCAAAGAAGCTTATTTTGCACCAGATGGAGATTATTACCAAGTAACAACCAGTCACACACAGACATTGTCTATGAATTGCCCAGGCCTCAGGGACACATCTAAAATGCAACCTCTACACCTAAGGTGCATGGAACAGAGGTAAAGAAGAGGAAACTAATAAATCTCTCAGTTCTCATTAATGAAGCTCCCTCATACAACAGAGGGCCAAGAACACAAAAGGTCACAAATGGCCAAAACATAGAGATTAAGAGTCTGCAGAATGCTGGTCTTTGGACAGGACTAGTATATTAAACTTCACCCACCCAAGGTTCAGGACCATTATGGAAGAGGAGGCAGAAAGACTGTAAGAGCCAGGGAGCAGGTGCATGATCAAATGGAAACAGTCCAACAAGCTCCTGGGACACTGCTCATATGATTCAATGGCAATTGTGTCAGCATACAAAAGTCCCATGCAAACTCAGGCAGACAAAAACTCAGCATAGAACTGGGGAAATGAACAGCAAACCCCAATCTTAGCTGAAGAAACATTGGCAACTGACTACTGCTCAGTGAGGAGGAACTGATCTTCCTAAAACAAAAGACTCTAGGTAGGCTGACTAGACCTCAGTGGATGGATTTGCACTAGGGAACATCTGGAGACAGTGACTTGATGACAGAGCATATTGGTTCCAGTGTGGGGGGTGTCTATGGTTGGCTGTCGGGAATTAAAGTATAAAGATGATTAAGATTGTTTGACATATTCTGTATGAAATACAAAAAATCAATAAAAACAAATCTTTAAAAAAGCAAAGCCAATACACAGAAATGTACAAAACAAAAAAGAATTATACTCAAATAAGATTGCAGTCCAATTTTTAGTAGGTTCAGTATACACCATAATTTAGACTTCCTGCCTATTAAGATTTCTTATTGTTTGAGACAGATTCTGTTGGAATTTTGTTGAACAAAGCTGAAGGTATTTAACTTATAGAAAGTGGTAGAAAAATGAGTCTTTTATTTCATTCTTAAGCCACATGTACTGAAGAGGGAGGGAGGGAAATGTGAATGGAAAATAAGATTTTTGCCCTGTGGTAAAAAGTTCGTCACTTTCACCATTTGTGCTTGTCATTTCTAAATCATGGACCTCTTTAGAGACAGCATATATACTACACAGGATCATCACTTTGTCTAGAAACACTGCCTGCTTTTGTATTTTGGTTTGTCACTTAGACAATGTTGCATATTATTAAATGTAGGCTTCAGTTTATTTATAGATAAAATGGAAATAATGGTATTGCAGACAACAGTTACTGAGTACTGAATGAGTTAGTATAAGAAAATAGCTGGACAAGTACGAAGTGTTATATATTAGCTATTAATATATTACTCTAAATATTTTCTCTAGTTTCTTTTTACCTACAAAACTCAACATGTGGGTTAGTTCAAAGTATACTAATTTTTTAGATTACTTTCCACCAAGGTTGGGCCATGTGCTATAATTCAGACAAAGAAAATAAAAACAGAAATTCCTAGATAAAACTTCATGGAAATCTAAATGTTCTTGCGTAAAAGTCAGAATGTACCTTTACTTTTGCTCTATCTCCCCATTATTTTATAACTGGAATAGAATATATTTCTCATATTATTTTAAAGTTATTTTACTACAGTCATAGAAACAAAAATCTACATACTCTGGGTTACAGTTGGAAAGAGAAACTCTGACATAATTTATCTAGTGTTGCTTCAGCTCTGAGCTGATTCTACAGTGTATGGGGAGAGGTATGGAAATGTGATACTTATTTGCCAATCAAGCCACTATATTTGGAGTTCTGACATTACAGCCAAAAAAATCTTAACTGCTTTCCAAGGGACCTTTGAGACAACGTAACACTCTTCTCATCCTCAAAATGCTGGCATTTACAAGATGTTATACTAATTCTGCATAAGACTTCCATATATTTCATTCTTTCTCTATAGTCTATGAATTTCCTAATAAGGCATATACAAATAATTTGAATCGCTTTTTACCATCCTCCTTGTCTTTAAGATTATACTTTCTCTATCATTTCTTTTTTTTGTTTTCCTGAGAAACAACAGTAGTACTTAGTGCGTAGATTGAAGATTTTAATCTTTCTGAGTTCAGGGGTACCATTTAAAAAAAATAAAGCATGCAAGTATTCAATGTAGAGATTAATAAGAACTATGAAGACATGAACAGTGTGTATGCCTGTTCAAGGGGTATACATACAATTAAAATAAAGTACCACAATACTCTAAGAAGATAAGACTTTAGGTCTGTTGTGGTTTGCCTATATGCTAAAGGTTTGGTTGTCAGCTGATAGGCATATGGGAAGTGACCGGATCATAAGAACTCCAATCTCAAGAAAGTAGATACTTTGTGTTCTTTCTCTCTCTTTTCCTCCCCTGCCCCTCTCTCTCCTTCCAGGATTCCACAAGGTCAGTTGCTTCCATCCGTCACAGGCCACATGTTCTCTGCCATGACATTAACAACGAGTAACCATGGACTTAAACTGTGAGTCAAAATAAACTTTCCCTCCTCTAAGTTTATTTTCTTTAGGTATTTGCCAGTGACTAACACAGGCCTAATCTGGCTTCAGGCCGTAAGCACAGCAACCGTGTTCTGATTATAAAATATATAGAGATGTGAAAAGGCACAGAGTTACTCAACTTCCATGTTGTTTTCTCCCCAAACCACTTTAGCGATATCAACAAAGCACACGAAGCTAAGAACACAGTTGTGCTGCAGACGAAACTGTGTCTTCTGAACATGACAGGATTGGAGCACTTATGAACTCACTAGGGTTGTGGTTGCCTGCACAAGACCTGCACAAGATCAAGCCAGTCAACATTCTGGAATGGAGTGGGAAGGGGTCATCACCCCCAACACACACAAACACACACACACTGAATGAGAAACTATGGAGTTGATAGCTTCTGGGAGAAGGAGAATCAGTTATCTTTAAAGGTGCACCTCCTGGTCGGTTGATAGTGCTCCAGTGAATGTCCCCACACCCAGTATTTGGACCCCACAAATTGTAATCGATGAGTTATTAAATGTTTAAAAAATAGGATATGCAGTTGGGGGTAGGAAGTAGGGGGCAGATTTATGAAGAGTTAAGGGATGAGTTTGGGACAAATAAGACCAAAATACATTGCATGAAATTCTCCAAGAATTAATAATATTTAGTTTTAAAGAGAACACAAAGTTTAAATAGTCTGTAGATAAACATAAATGCTGGATTTTTTTTCTTAATAGTTTTATCCTTCTAATGCTTAGTGTTGATTGTCAGTTTACAAGATAGCTCAGTGGTTCAAAGCACTGGCTGTTCTTGCAGAAGACCAAGGTTCACTTCCCAACACCGGCATGGTGGCTAACAACAGTCCATAATTCCAGTTCCATGAAGTGTCACACTCTCTTCTGGCCTCCATGGGCACTGCACACATGTGGTACATCTACACCCATGCAGAGAATATACTCCTATACATAAAAAATAAAAACAAAAGCAGAATCACCTAGGAGAAATGCCTCCAGCACACCTGTGAGGGAGTATATTTATTAGGTTAGCCTCTGGGAATACCTGTGAGAGATTATCTTCATCAGGTTGAGGTGGGAAGACCCGCTCTAAAAGAGGACAGCACCATTCCCTGGGCTGGAATCAGAACTGCATGAAACAGAGGAAGTTAGCAGAATGCAGATGTTCATCTTCTCTGCATCCAGACTCTGATGCAATGTCCCCAGCTGTCTCAGGCTCCTTTCCCAGGACTTCCCTGCCCTGTTGGACTGTGCTCTGGAACAGTGAGCCAAAATGAGCTGTTTCTCCCTTAAGTTGCTTTTGTCAGGGAATCTGATCACACTGATAACTAAGACAATGTTATTTTTGGTTGATACCCATTATAATGTGTTAACTATATTTTTACATTCATTGGAAAAACAAAAACATCTCTGCATAAGGGGCTGAGAAGATGGCTTGCTGCATAAGCAAGTTCAAGGATTGGAGTTCAGATCCCCACCACCTATATAAATGCCAGGCAGGCATACTGGATCACCTGTAATGGAAGTATTAAGGAACAGAGTCAGAGAAACCCTGAAAAAGCTAGACAGACTGATTCATTGAGCACTAGATTTAACAAGAGTCCCTCTCTTGATACCTAAGGTGGAGACAAAGGAAGACACACACATCAACCTCTGGCCTCCACACCTACACGTGCATATGCAGCTACTCTTTTGCATTGGGCCTTTGATGGCATGATGTGTCACAGTAGGAGAGTATGGCCTCGCACCTCAGTGTGGCCAAGAAGAAAAGGACAAAAGAGACATGAAAGGACCAGGGTTGAATATCTCTCTTGACTTACCATCCTTCTGGTCTTCCTCACTTCACTAGGGTTTCATAATAAGCTAAGAGCAGCCAGACCAGGGACAAAGCCCTCAAAATACAGCTCACATGAACATGCATATACACATGTATATCACATACCTGAAAAAATAAGTGAATAAATAAGTAAATAAATAAACCTTTCTGTATGCGTTGGTATAGCTTTGAAAGAAAACCAAGTGCATATGAAAATGAAACGTGGAAAATGTCTGGGTTTGCCAACCTCATCCCTCAGCTTCATTCTTCACAATGCATGTAGTTTAACATCCATGTGAAGAGATATACTACAATACTGGCTGTGAAGGTTATAAAACACTTTGGAGCTCCACTAACAATGCATTTGTGATTCATGATATCCAATTCCTGCATATATTCTCCCTTCTTGGAACACCACATCTGAAGTGTACCACTCAAAATCAAGCCTACAGCTACAACACAGTGGAGATAAACACCAGTTGTGATTGTTCTGCAGATTAGTAAGCTCTTTGGTGCCTCAAACTTACATTTGCACAGAAAGTACTCTTTCCAGTGAGGAAATAAGGTTCAGAATGAATGAGTGTGCTTCCTAAGCCTATACAATAGCTGAAGAAGCTGGAATTATAGCCATGTGCTGCCTGTGTAGAGAATCAATGGTCTTTTCCTTTTACCACTGGAACTTCTGTAGTAATGGGTTGTTACAACACCATAGCAAATGCACAAGGGGCTGTACTATAACTAGAAAACCAGAATTCTAATTTGGACTCCTCTACCTGGGGAATTTATTGGTCATTTCTCCTTGTTTGCTCACATTGGTGGTCTTTACATTATTTTCAGGTTCTAAGTTTGATGACTCTGTAAACCCAAAATTTAATTTTACATACTGTATCTGAGAATGTGTATTTCTAAGACAATGAATTTTGTCTAAATATTTGATTTTGTGTGCTGTTTTCTTGTCTAGACCTTTAAAATGATTTTGATAATGTTCACAATTTGTCAAATGTTGAAACATATTTTCTTTATTCCCTTTTTTCTCTAATATGCTGAACAACTCTGTTCAGGGAAGAGCCAATAGTCATGTCTTTGGAACAAGTTTTGTTGAGAATTGCCTGTCTAGCTGTCTGGATAAAGAGAACTTGACCTTTGATCATGCTTTTGGCAGCTGTGGGAAATGCAGTCTGTATTTAACCCATTACGGAGAATTACTTTCAGATTTTCGTGATCTAGTTAGATGCTTGTTAGAATAATTGCCAGGATGTTCCAAAATATCCAGGATTAACAAGAAATTTTGTTCATGACTAGATGTTTCTGTAAATTTGCCCAAAAAACATCATTTATGTCTTTCTTGGTAATGTGATGACATTTGAATGACTAAAGATCTAAGTAGATACCACCAAATACTATGTTTTGTTTGGGATATACTCTAAAACCTGATATTTACATTTGCTTAACTTTTAAGCCCCTTTTTCCTGTGAAAAAGAATCTGCCCTGTCATATTGGCACACAGCATCCTGTCCCTGCTTTCTCAGGCTGGCAGGAAATTATTCACCCTTGATGATTAAAACAAAAACACCTCCCTCTGACCATCTTTCATCAAAAACTGACCGTATCAGCATACACTACTCAAATGACACCATTAAAAGAAATTGGAGAGTTTCCTATTATTCTAATGATGAGGTTAAAAAAAAAACCTCTTATCAGTGAAATATAACAAAACCCAGAATTTCATACAAAAGGATTTGAATTCTCATCTTCTCTTGTTATCAATAAATAAATTTATATTGTATATTGACTCTGTACCTGGGTACTCCTCAGGATTAGTGTTCCTAGTTGAATACCTAGCCAAAAATCAATCTGGTCACAATCTAATATTATCTTACCACATTAATTGAAATACTACAGAATAGAGTTTTACTTAAAATCAGATAACTTAGTGAGGGCCAATAATTTATTCTTTAATGTAAAATATTGAAATTATAATTTAATAGCTTAATAACAAAAATAGACACATTGAAGTGTTCGGACATGAGGAAAAGGAAATTAATTTGGAGTTTTCATTATAAAGGACAAGAAAATGCAGATTGAGATACAATGTGGGCCCATGATAGTTCACTCCATGATTTCTGTCCTCTAATTTATTCAATCAGGTATGCTTTATGAGTGTATATAACCTACTGCTCTTTCCTAAGGGGGCCAATAATGGAAGACAAGTTACAACTAGAATTAAGGTCACAATGTGCTCCATGGCAAGTAAATGATCAGAAAAGAAGTATAGAAATCTGAGTAAAAGGAGAGGCCTGTTAAATTTTGACTCTTCACATGACTGGTTTAAGGCCCACCCTGTTTTCCTTGACAACAGCCCTTCAGTCAGAGGATGCAAAATTGATTGTATAGTATAGAAAAAAATAAAACAAACCTGTATTTACCAATCTTTCACAAATCTTATTTTGTGGGGGAATAATTTTTTTAGTTTCCACAAAATTATCTGCCTCTACTTATTTGGCAATATCTGTGAGCTAAATATGCACTAATATCTATGTAGCATAGCACAGTTTCCAGCTCGCTGCATTGTAAATTACACGGAAGTTTCACCTATTCGAGTGAATAGCAGTGCAAAACATCAATAAACACTGAAAATGATGAAGATATCGATTTTAATTAAATGAATGCCTCAATGATTTTTCCTGACTCTTATTCTTTCAATACTTATTTAAGTTTACAAAGACTTTTAAAAAACAATAAGAGGCAATTTCCCAACAGAAGGCTTCAGGTGAGACAATAGTTTCTGCATAGCTAAAGCAGCATAGAGGTACTTTTATATGTACACTCTGTGTACCTGATTTTCTATGATAGCCAGTTATTTATTGTGATACACAAAAGATCGATGGTGTCTTGAACTCAAGAACACAAGAAGCAACAGAGGAATTTCTTGAGCACATTGGAGTATAGCAGTTTGCCAAATATTACAAGAAATTATGCTCAATAAAGAGCATAAGTAGGGAATGCATACTTGATATCTACTATACATATTCACATCCTATTCCAGAAAATATTGATAAGAACTATTTCCACTATGAAAATATATAACTTAAATAAGAAATACATAAGTGAAAACATTATTTATTAATGCATCAGCTATCATACACTGAAGTATTTTTCTATCATGTTCATTTGTTAAAATCTTAATCTCTTGTATTTCAGAATATGACCTTTTAGGGAAATAAACTACTTAACAAAAATAATCAGATTAAAATGAGGTCATTAGGATGCGAATCAACTCCATATAAATGGTATCCTTTCGAGGAGGGAAAATCTGGAGACAAACATGCACACAGAGAGAGCACGCATCATGTAAAGATGAAAGCAGAGTTGGTGTGATGCTTTTACAAGTTAGAAAATGTCAGAGCTTTCCTTCAGAACACAAAGAACTAGCAAAGGAGCATGGGACAGAGTCTTCTTCACAACTATCAAAACAAACCAGTCCTGCCAATGCCTTCCCTCCTCCTTCTGCTCTCCAGAGCTGTGAGGCAGTATGCTGCTACTGCCGATGCCATCCAGTGTACAACATCACAGTGCACAACCTTAAAAATCCAGCACATGGTGACTCTCTCGTTTTAAGCTGCATATGAAATATTGCATACTACTTTGAGTTTTGCCCAACAAACAGCTTCTGTCTACTTGAGTATGAAACTGTGATTCGTAATATTAGTAATAATAATAGCATGGCTCTTTTTGTGTAATTGCTATATTCCAAGCTCTGTTTTAATGGTTTTGACCCTAAGTTCTGATCACATGGAACGGGTGGAAAATGAAAGGCTTTTCATGTGGAAAGAAGCACTGTATTATTTTATTAAGTATTAATAATTAATAGTAAATGTATTTTACTAAGTCACTCAAGGTTTGAGGTAAGGGTTTCCAGGAGCTACTGACATTCATCTTAACACAGAAATTATCTTTAAGTGGGCTGCTGGTCCAGAAACATCAAAAACAAAAATTTAAGACACAAGGCATGGACTAGGAGCAGGTTGGGGAGAAGGCAATTCCTGCTTAACATCAGTGCAAACTCTAACTTAAAATTAAGTCTTTATGGCAACTATTTGTCTCCAGTTAAGTGTTGAAATGTTTCACAGTCCTAGAGTGTTATCCTTATTAGTAATTGTAATTCCCAAATTATTGTAAAGAAAAAGGAACCAAGAAAAAATTAGCTTCCAGGAGGAATGAAAGAGAGCACAGAGTTCAAGGTCATTCAGAGTTTGAAAACTGACCTTTTTAAGGTACATAAATTAAAAGCGCTGAGTGGCGGGGAACAGTACACTTTCCAGTTGAATACATTGACTCCAAACAAAGATCAGAGAAGGGATGTGGCTGGACCCTAACTGTCAAGGGAGCTCAAAGGGGACTACTCATGAGTTGAGTGGGGAAAAAGTCAAGCTGATGAGGAAACAATCATATGCAATGAAGTGGCATATTACTTTTAGGTTCCTGGATATGAGAACTGGCTGAAAAAGTAATTTAGAAAACAAGTTTTTGAGGGAAATCTATTATCAAGAAACTGCAAGCCCACTCTTGACAAAAGTGATTCCTTTTAAATTAAAATACTAAAATCAAATCTTGAAGTCCCACATATAGAAATTAGCTTTTAGGTGCTACTCCAAGAAGGGCATGGTCTTCCAACTTATCCCTAACACTGCTGAAGAGATTAATAGCAAAGAAGAGGCTCCAAGGAGGAACAGGTAGGGACATGGGAATGAATGGCAAGTAATTCCTCCTGAAAGATAAGAATGAAGGGCCAAACTACTAAGCTCTTCCTCTCTATTCTACTCCCACTTTAAATGGGGGTCTGTCATTGAATCTAGGAGACAGTATGACAGAATACTAAAGAACACTAACTTCGTATATTTTGTATTTTCCTCCTCAATTCAGAGTATTCACTACAAGCTTCCTGAACCTTGTGATGGAGTGGAGTAATTTATCATTTGGGTTCATAGATCTCCTGACCATGAAAACTGCAGATGTACCTAGTGCAGACAACAGACACAGGATTCATGCAGTGAGTGGAAAAGATTTGTGTTATTTCCATTAAAGAGCATGAAGTCATGAAAGTGTGACAGTATTTGATATATAGAAGGAAAAATAAGGCAGTTCTATTTTTGATCAGATTATGTATTGTGGCAAAATCCATGCCACACATTTTACAAATTAATTTTTCTTCCCAGACACATGAGACAATTATATATCTTACTCTGTCTTGAGGTTAGGTTGGCCACCATGTGTGTCAATTCCATGTGACAAGTAACAAGAAACAGATTTAGAACCAGCCCTTAAACCACAACCACGTAATCCTCTTTCTTTGCATTTCCTTTCTGTGCTGAATTTTACACATTTTCAAGTGTCTGAAAAGATAAAAGCACCCTTGATCCCCGAGTCACCAGTTGGAAGAGAGCTTCAGGAGATCTGTCTTTATCGCGTCATAAGTAAACAACATAAAAAGACTCGGAGGTGTATTTGTTACCACAGTATAGCCAAACCTATCAATGGATAGCTCAGTCCACGTCACATCAGACCATTTTCTCTTTTGTCCAGTTTGCACTCATGTGAAATTTTAGGGCAGTTTGATCCAAAACATACATCATTAGGCATTGTGCACAGATTTGACAATTCAAAAAGTATACCATCTCCAAAATTACCCAGAGTAATATTGCTTTAATGTGTAGTATCTCTACATAACAGAATTAACTTTCCTGAAGGAATCTAGGCAGGAAAATACCACAGTGCTTACAATAGTAACCAGTGGATTTTTTAGAAGATTTTATCTTATAGTCAGAAGAGTTTTAGATCACTCTGACATCTCTGTGATTTCCTGACTTCTGTCTCCACATGCTTTCTTCATTCTCAGGAGTGGCCTAGTCAGAGTCTGTGTTTCCTCCAAGATTCTGGAATGGGGGTTGGGGACAGGCATCAAGAAGATGAAACTGCTCAAGGAAACAGACGCTCTTTTTACTCTGGATTTGCTATGCATTTTTGTTAATTCCATAGACTTTTCCCTGACACATGAAGGTTAAAAGAAGAAAAAAATATGCTAAATAATAAGATAATAAGTGGGTGGCAGATAATTCACTTTTGTTACTACTATCCATGTTCCCAGTGGCCAAATATCTGAGGTACTCTTGATCATTCTCCTTTCGTAAGGTTTCCATATGTCTTTCCAGATTGATTTATGAGACTGTGTATTTGTGATAAATCCTTTTTCACATGCATTACGTAGTTCTGCTTTGTCTTTTTCCTTTTTACTTTGTTTTATGGTTTTGTTTTTTCCCTTGTGTTTCTGTATTAGAAGATCTTTCTATTTTGAGATTATAAAAATATCTATCTAGAATTTTTATTTAGCAAAGTTTTTAAAATTTAAATTGTTTGATCCATCTGAACTTTGTATTATGTATGAACCATGTTTTACAATTTACAACCATGATTTACAATTTGATTATTGTCCAAACGGCTGAGTGACATTCTTGGCAATGTATTGATTTTGTCTATTTTCATGTTATTCCCCCATTAGTCTTGTTTTTACTAATTTCCAGTCCTAGAACCCCATGCTTATTTTTTTTAATCTTCGTTGAAGACTGAATCCTAATGTATATTTCATTTTCTCCTGGTTCTACTCTCACTAATTTGATCGTTCTTTCTTTTGCTGATGGCTTTTCATGTGCCTCAGGTGTTGTTCCCAGGGTTTTTGCTTAGTCCCTTTCCTTCTCATGAGTTCTGTCATTGTTAGAAGACCTCATCTACCTCCATCATTCAAAAAATATCCTTCTGGAAAGGATTGCTTACTTGCATCTCTTGATCTGGCCTCTTTCTGATGTTTCCATTTTTTTAATATCTCATACATTATGTAATCTCTCTATCAGGTGATCATCTTGTGTGCAACATATGAACTCCCCTTCCTATTAGCTCCTCCCATGGCCTAAATCACTTTTTCCTTCCTTAGGCCAACAGTACTATCTACGTCATTGCCCAAGCTGAGAAATTCCAAATATAGATAATCTTTTTATATTTCCCTTTTCATAATTGTCATGTTGACTCTAGCTAAGAAAATTTTCTTAAGTATGCATTTTACTTTCAGCCCCTAAATCAGGGTGCTCTCCTACTTTAGACCTGGACCAAACATTCCCTACTGGTTTTATTTCCTCAGTATCTCCTTTCTAAGCCACTCATCCTTCATGTAGTTCTATGAGGTATGATTTAAAGCACAAATCTGATCATGTCACTGCCATCCTCAAAGAATTATGTCTACGGTGTCAAATCTTAGCAGTGTGAACCCACCCACCCTTGTCCTTGGCCTTAGCTTTCTAGTCTTGCCTTGCACTGCAGACCTGCTCTACAGCTCATCTGGGATGTATCCCACATGCTAAACATGCTCTCCCTCACACTTTCAAATGCTTGCTTTCAATTCACTTAATGTAAGCACAGAGCATTCCTTATATAACTTATCTAATTACACACCTTTCTACTGTTCTTTTAACCTTCTCATGAAAACATTCTGCTTTTGTCCCCATTCACTTTAAATGTAATTTCATGATCACATCCAGTACAAAACTTTATTGTTCCTTATCTGTCTTGAAGACAGAACTTTTGTCTTATTCATAGACATATGCATGGCATCTAGCAAAAACCATGCCACACAGTATGTGCTAAAAAATGGTCCTTGAGATCAAGATCAGCTATATCAAAATAGTAGAGATTCCTCTACTGGTATATTATTTTAATGTATTAAATACGACAGAATCCATTTAACATGCCATGTCAAAAATAATTTGGGGGGAGCAAAATTACTTTGTCATCAGTGGATGTTTTCTTTGTGTCTAAGTGGGCTGTGGTAGGGATCCATGCACCTGGGTCTGTGCATGAGGTGGCCAGAGGTCAAATTTGGTTGCCTTTCTCTATTTTTTTCTAGCTTTTTTTTTGTTTTGTGTTCATTTGTTTGGTTTGTTTTGGGGGGGACAGGTCTCTCACTGAATCTGGAAATCATCTTTTCTCGGGGGGGGGTGTCATTTTGAGATGGGATCTTCATGTAGCCCCAGCAGACCTGGAACTCACATATCATGATAGCCTGGATCTCAGATAGATCTGCCAGCTGCAGATCTGCTCTACAGCTCATCTGCCTCCCTAGTGCTTGAACTAAAAGCATGCACCACCAAGCCTGGCTTGGATGGATCTCCCCTTTTGTACTAGACTGGCTATCCAGTGAGCTCCAGGAATCCTAATTCTACATCCCCAGCACTAGGTTTACAGAAGTGTACGGATACATCTGGCTTTTACAAAGGTGTTGAGGAGCTGAACTCTGGTCCCCATACTTGGACAGCGAGTACTTACTCTCTTCCAAGTACCCCTATCATTGTCCTAAAGTGGGAAAAATTCCAGACCTCTTCTACAACTTAAAATAACAGACCCAGTTTCTTCTCTATACTTTTGGAAGAACAAGTAATAGGCATGTGAATGATACAAAGAAGGTGAAGA
Source organism: Nannospalax galili (assembly GCF_000622305.1). Lineage (NCBI taxonomy): Eukaryota > Metazoa > Chordata > Mammalia > Rodentia > Spalacidae > Nannospalax > Nannospalax galili. Next base: position 4,921,349 of record NW_008354281.1, read on the forward strand.
ATGCTAAGGGGAAGATGAACTGTATACTGACCAAGGAACTACCTGGAGGTCTGTCATCTCATTACCATCATCAGCAGTAGTAGAGTTTGCAGTCTAGTTTAGAAGACTGAGCTTGTTTGTGTCATCTTGGCTTTGAAAAGCTGATTAAATGTCACCTTTCCAATGAAGTACATACAGACCAATTGGCTATAATTAAAACTTCTGTATACAAACAGTATGCATTCTTTTCTGACATGTGTCAGTTATTTATTTGTTACTATTCTTTGTAATTTTTTTGTTTACTGTTTGCATAAAGTTCCTTTGTCTGTCCCTTTATGGTCAGTCCATTTGTGTCTTTACATTTAAAATATGTCTGTCACTCACAGACATGTAGTGGGGTTATATTTTTTCTAAATTCTAACAATTTCTACTTCTTAGTAAAGAGTTCTCAATTAAAATTTAATTCAATTATTAATTATTAATATGGTTAAATTTGGGGCAATAATTTTGCTGTTTCTTTTCTCTGTTTTCTTGTTACTGATTTCTGCCTTGCTTTATATTGTTAGAATAAAGTTAAGAATTCTGTTTTGGGGGCTGGAGAGATGGCTCAGTGGTTAAGAACATTGGCTGCTCTTGCAGAGGACCTGAGTTTGATTCCCAGTACCCATATGGTGGCCAACAACCATCCTAATTCCAGTTCCAGGGGATTTGATGCCCTCTTTTGACCCCTGCAAGCATTGTGTGACATGGGTGCACTTATATACATTCAGGCCATAAACTCATGCACATGAAAAAAAATAAAAAAAATAAATAAAAAATTTTAAAGTGAATTCTATTTTTATTTACATATTGGTGTTTATAATGGTTAGTGTTAACTGTCAACTAACAGAATCTAGAATCACCTGGGAGAATGGGTCTTTGGGCATGCTTGTGGGAGGATTCTTTTGATTTCCTTAACTGAAGTGGGAAGATCCACCCCTGTGGGAGGCACAATTCCTGGAATGGCAGCACCCTGTGTAAATGGGACAAGGGAGATGAGTATATTCATGCATTCACTGCTCTCTTCTGACTGTGAACAAAATATGACCAGCTGCTTCCAGCCCTTCTTGCCTTGACTTCTGCACCATGATGGTACCTTGAACTGTGAGCTAAGATAGATTTTTTTTTTCTCCCTTAAGTTGTTTTTGGTAGAGAATTTTACAACAGGATAAGAAGCTAAGACAGTGTTTTAATTGTAATTTTGTTCCTATTGGTTACTATTGGTTCCTATTGGTTACTTTGGTTCTTATTGGTTATTTGGTTCCTATTGGTTACTTTGACTATGAAAATACAGGTTCTTGTCCATTTGCAGTCTCTACAGAGTTCTTATTGTGATAATTTGTATAAAGCCCAGAACTCTTTGTTGAGCCTGTTAATCACACACATCATTTATGTCGAAACTTAACAGCATTATGTTAAAGTTGTAACATGTAAAATATCTGTATATATTATATTCTTCAAAACATGCTTTGATTCAAGAAATATAATAAATTTCCATTTAAACTAAATAGAAAATAAAATGGTCATGTATATTTTTCTAGATAGTTAACATTTTTGTTGTTCTTCATTACTGTTGAAAAGCAAGTTTTCTCCTTACATCAGCCTGTTCATGGTAAACAATTTCATCTAGTAGTTCTTGTAGTGGGGATGAGTTAGATACAATTTTTTTGTGGTTTTATTTTACTTGAAAATACTATTTTTTCCTTCTGGCAAAAACATTCACTATATAAAGAATTACAGATTGACCACTTTCTATGTATTTAACATTCTCAATGTACCAATTTTCTGATTTCTCATGTGTTTAAATAAAACATTAGAGGTCATTAAATTGATTTTCTCATTTGTGAAGTGTGTTTTTTTCTTTTGCTTTTTTCAGGATATTCTCTTTCTTGGTCTGTTTTCTGTGTTATTTTTTTCACAAAGATCAACAAAAAAAGTATCAATAAAAACATGATAAAGACAAGAAGCAGAGTCACCATATAGATAAGAGGTGACATACAAAAATGTTATTTTTATAGGTATGCTAAGAAAGTTAGTTATCTGATGTAAAAATGTTTTATCACTTGTTTCACTCTAGTAGCAAAATTCAGGAATATAAAGTAGCTTATTATAGATAATAAAACTTAAAGCAATAAAAGCAATATTTCATACAGAATCTTATGTTCAAATATTTCTATATATAAAAATCAAAGGAATAATCTTAAAACAAAATTTAAATTGTTATCTCAAAATTCAGAAAAGCTATGAAAAGAAAATCTAAAGGCACATATGATTTCAAAAGGATTTTTAGACTAAAAAAATATTAAAACTCAATGAGGAAGGGAAAGGTTTAGTGGGGATGGAGTTTGGGAGGTATGGAAAGAGGAAAGAAAGAGGGAGGGCTAGCCCAAACCAAAGATGTATGAAAAAAATCATAAGGAAACCTGATACATATTAAGCTAATTAAAAAATAAAATGAGTTTGAGCAGAGGTACCCTGCAGAGGTAAATAAAGCTGTCCCCGGAAGCTATTGGTTAATAAACGAAAACCTTGGTGCCAGGGATTGACCACCTCCCTACAGTCGTTGGTCAGAGAAGAGCCTGAGGAGCCAAAACAATGAAGGCTACTGCCAGTGCTGTTCATCTCCCACTAGAACTAGATGGTAAGACCCTATTGCCAAAGACACTTCACATTTTGGTAACGGGACATAGACCAATCAAACTAGACCTGAGCTGTAAGGTTTCTTCCTGTTGCCTAACCCTCATGATGCTAGAATGAGCTACAGCCTGCTGGGGGAGAGTTACCACCAATAACCTTCTATAACTTTAGACCCTGTGTAATGCTATCCTATTGACTGGCAAAGCAAGATGTGACCGTATGTTCCATAGTAACAGTGCTGTTACAGGGTAATCAACGAGTCTCTGATTTGTTTAGATTTGAGACCTGCTCCACAGGAGGGAATTCATGTCTGGTACTATAACCTACTCAAAATCCCATGGCTAGGCAGGTCATAAGCCCTAGTAGAGAAGTTACTTGTTGTTTTGCTAACTGAATATACCACACCTATCAAGTTAGCTTCTAAATATTTTTGTTTATGTCCCTAGATAAGTGTGCTATAGGCTTTGATCAAACAGGCTTTTGTAGCAGTTGCTGCAAAAAATCATAACTTCTCAAAATACCAAAATAATTAACTGTTCAAAGCTGAACCCTAAATGGAACATCTATATCAGCCCCTTCAAGGCTTAGTGAACATTGTGGAAGAGGAGGCAGAAAGAATGCAAAAGCTTGAATGCTAGAAAAAGGAGTGGAATGTTGTGGAATGCTCTCTTCTGGGCATGACTTAGCAACTACACTAGAAGGCTCAGAAGCTGTGATTATCAGCACAAGCTGTGATGACCTGCACAACATTGGCCCATTAGCATTCTGCCAGGAAGGCAGGAGAGGATCGATGTTATTTGGTGATTGCTGGGGGCAGGGAGGACACAGTTTTTTTCAGACGTATAGTCATTGGTTGCCCATGCTCCGTTTAAAAAAAAAGTCACCCATTCTTCTGTAAGCAAACCTAATTGAACCCCATGGTTCATGCAAAAAATAAAAGAAAGAAAATGAAAAATCCTGACAATGAAAGCAGGTCTGGTTTAGAAGAAAGAGATCAAGTGGGAGGGTCAAGAAACAGTTATGGTGGTACACAATATAACCAAGAGACATTATATACATCTATGAACATGCTATAGTGAAGCCCATTATCATGTCTACTTCCTGGGAGGAGTTGGAGAATTCAGTGAAATAAAGGAGGAAAAGGGGAATAATAAAGTAGAAAGGTTTAAATGAGGTAGGGAATGGTAGGGCAGGGCAGAGGAAGGAGTATGGGGAGGGATAAGTAACACTAATGGACTTTAGAAAAAGTCATATAGAAACCAACTACTATAGAAGCTTCTTAAAGTAGGTATATATATATCATAAAAGGAAATTAATAAGAGTTATTCTATAGTAGGGGGATATTGCTTTTTCTAGACATTGTAGGCTAAAAAAAAGCTTCAGTGCCAAGAATGGGCTCCTCTAGAAACAATTGACCAGGCATCCCACAGACTCTCAAACAATACAGGACATCGCTTGTGCTCTTAGTTGCTCACTGGAGCTTCATGCTAAGATTCTACTGCTGAAGATACTACATAGATGAGCTGTAGAACAAACAAGGAGAAATCAAGCTGGTACTGACTTCAGAGTCTCATCTCCACTGGCTAGTGTTCATAGTACTAGAAGGTGCTATGCAACTACTGGAAAGAAAAAGATAATCACTATCCTTATCCAGCTGTGAATCCTGTGAACTGTAATAACAACTAGCCTAGCAAGGTATGATCACCAGTGCAATAGTGACACAAATATGAGAGTAACCAACCACTCCTCAGTTTGATTTAAGGTCCGCCTCCTAGAATAGAACCCATACCTGACACTGGTATCAGGCTTAGAAACCTGAGACTAGTCAGGTCACAAGACATAGGGAAGAACCTAATACTAGTTTTCTATTGAAAAGTTATAGTATTTAACTGACTCTTAATGACATTATTATACCCATAGATTAATGTGCATCTCACACCTCTCATCAGAGAAGTTTCCTTGTGCAACAGATGGTAGTTAACACAGAAAGCCACACCTGGCCAACATGCAGAGAACAAGAGGCCGCAGCGTGCTTATCCCTGAATAGGGCACCTATATCAAACTTCTGTCTCCAAAGGCTCAGGGATCATTGAAGAAGACAGAGAGGAAAGGCTGTAAGAGCCAGAGGTGATAGATGACCATAAGGAAACAGAGTTTTCCAGATAGCTGGTCAATTACTCATATGAACTCAAAGCAACAGTGACAGCATGTACAAGTCCCATATGAGCTCAAACCAGAAAACATCCCAGCATAGAAATGAGGAAGTGTGTAAGAAACTCCAACCCCACCCCAAGGAAATTGTGTCACAGATGGCTGCTGGGAGGGGCAGAGATAGTCTCTTTCAAGCATGGACTCTTGGTAGGCTAACCAGGCTCCGGTGGATGGACCCACACTGAAGGACATTCAGAGACACTGTGCTACCATATCAGCAATTCTTTGCACCATAGTTCTTCAGTTTTGCCTTTGATTTTTCGTTTTGCTAATCCATATCCTTTAGATCACTGCCTTTATTTGATTCAGTTGGTCTGAGTGCAGTTGTTGCTTAGAAGCAAGCATCATCACATTATACAGATTGAAATTCGTGTCTTAGGGGAGATTATTCCCTTGACTCATGGGTTAATGAGGTAAGCTTCTATGTATAAACTTGGAACAGACTTGCCAGTTGAGCCCAGATGGAAAGCTACCCTTGATGGTCACTTTGATTATAGTCTTAAAGAAGGTCCATTCAGGCTGTGCCTAGAGTCCTGCTCAACTAAAGCTAAAGTAACGCGTGTTGTCTTAAGCTGCCAGTTGATACTAACATTATAATTCCCCACTAGATAACTAATATAATGACTGTTATGAAACAATAATCTTCAAGAAAGAATACAGAGTATAAAACTGTGATCCCTGAGGAAAACCAGAGCCTGGCTTGTACTTAAGCACCTTGGCCTCCTGAGGACAAGAAAGAGGAGAATTGGGTAGCTAGACCCAGGGAGGGCAAACAGTGGTGAGTACAACAACCCTGATTACTGAAACTGAATTCAGATGCTTGGGTGGAGAGCTAACAGCCTGATTCTAAGTCCTCTAAAATCAAGGTTAGACAGAAATGCTATTTTTCACAGTCTGAGGGATAACTGACACCAGGGTAGTCCAAAAACCAGAAATGAGCATAAGTAAGCAAAGCAACGAAGATAACTTTCTAGAGTAGCCCAGTAGCAGAGTAAATAATCAGGATAATGTAACCAATAGCCACTGGAACAGAAAAATAATGAGAGCACTTAAATAGATGGTATCAAAATTAAAAACCATGATTTTCCAACATAACCTCTTTCAGATAAATGGGAGAAAAGTATGATCACTGCTGGCCAACAAATTGGAGACCAGAAAGACTAAAACAAAGAGTAACAGAAAAGAACAAGGGGAAAAGAGCACATTGTCCCCTTGGCATATTATTCGAGAAAAGAAATGTGTATCTTTGTAATAATTTGGAAATTCAAGAATAAGAGAAAGATTTCAGACAGCAAGTTACCACAAATCAAACAAATCATGCAGGCATCAGATTTCCCCCTGGCCATGTTGGAAGCTAGGAAATAGTGATGTAGTATTTCTTATTACCAACACAGATACCACTTACCTGAGAAAGTGAAGGATAAATGTGAAAACTTAGAATTTCAAAGGCATTATTAGATATGGTCGAAAGGCATTAGTAAAAATAGCAACATCCCAAAACACTAAAACCAAATTTTCATGGCGTAAGATGATGATAAGAAGTAACGATGATCAATAAGCTTAGTTTAGTATATATATTTGTTATGAATGGGAATTTATAACATAAGTCAGTGGTTCTATACTGAAAGGGAATTTTTGATTCTATATATTCTATAGATATAATTCCTAAATTTCGAGGCAGTTGGACCTAAGTTGACTGTCAACCACTTATTTTTCTTTCTTCTAGTTCACTACTCTATCCTCTAATCATCTTTTGTTTTGTTTTTATTTTGTTTCAGGCAGAATCTCACTCTGCAGCTTTGTCAGACTGGTATTTTCTTTGTTTTCTAAAGTTACCCACAAACTTGCAGAAATCCTCTTGTTTCAGCCTCTGAAGTTACTGCTCAAAATGTAGAAGAGAGAAACTGGGAAGGAAAACTGCAAAATGAACAATAAAAAGAAGAGACTGGAGAACATTGAGTCTGAGATGAACGGAAAGATACAGAGTCACCACTGAGGATGGAAACCTGTAGACCGTACACGGAGTGGGGTGGGGTTGGAAGAACAGCAGAGGTACAAGGTAGGTCAGCTAGCTGATTGGGCAAAAATGGTTTGATGAGGAGTGTAAAGAAACAGCTGAATTCCCAAACTGAGAAACAGAATGCAGAGTAAGTTAAGAAAGAAGTCCTAAAATGAGGATTGAGGGGCAGGCAGGGCCCAGGGAAGCTATAGAGAATTAAGCCAGTTTGACCAAAACACACCAGGGGAAGGAAGGAGACAGGAGAGAGACAAGCAAGGAACAGAGCGAGTTCAAACATGGTTCCCCTGAGTTACACTTTACATGCTGTGGCTCCAGTCACAGCCAATGAATGAGGTGGAAGTATTGTTTTGCTACTACTAAAGGTGATTCTAGAATTCATCATCTCAGCAAACTGTGACATAGACAGCATCTCTGAGTCAATACGTAGCTTGCTGTAAGCTTTCTGACATATACTCTAGCGTTTGTAAACCAGTAGATCTACTATGATCCTCATATCCAATTCCTCTTACAGTTTATTTGTTTTCAAGAAAGTATCAACATTGTGTGAAAAGTCTATTGTTAAGAGGGGAAAAAAATCCCCAGCAAAATGAAGGAATAGCACTAGACAATAGTATATTAAACCATATTAAATTAGATAAATTACATTAAATATTGTAGGAATTTTTTTCTATGCCTTTCACTTTAAGACTATGTCTATAGAGCTATTAACCCGATCTTAAATTGTTTAATGAATAACTATCTTGAGATCTACTAGATGATTAACACAACCTAGAACCACAAATATCAGAGTCCAAAAAAATTATCGTTACCACAGGTCCGTTTATTAGAGTGGGCTAGTCATGAAGCAATTCTTAAAGTTAAATAAAAGAAAAGCCAAGAAAGAATTTGCTCCATCCTACTAGCTTGCTTTTCCTGTTAGCGTCAGCCTATCGATGCCTCTTCCTCTTATTTACAGAAATCATCTGTTCCAGTGTTCAGAGTCTTCTGCACTTCATTAGGTGCTAGCCTAAAACCCTCTCTGAGGTCTTGTCCTGGCTCTGGTAAGATGGGTGAGGGGCCTCTTTCAGTCTTTTGGTTCCCGTGGTCTTAGACACCCACTTTGGCCCAGGATCAGGCTTAGGGACGGCAGCTGCTATCTACAGCTACTCCCTTGTTGCTTGAATGTTTCCATTTCCCTTTGCTACCCCTTCACACTTAACAATTCTTAACCTTCACTTTCTTATGATAATTTATTTCTGATAAAAAAAAGTAAGTTTTCTGCAGTAATTTTTATAGGAACTTTAACATTTCTTCTAACTCAGCCTCTTTCTGCAGCGGTCTTTCTTTGCAGTTGTTAAAAATCAGTCTACTTGTTGCCACTCAGCTGTCCCAGCTTGTGTTTCACTTCTGGGAGTGGACGCCTTTCTCCTAATCCACCACACCCACACATGAATTTTAAAAAGTATGACTGTACAGCTCTCTCATGAGATGCTGTGAAACCACATGAGATGCTTTGTCTCTCTTTGCCTCTGAATAGTTTCTAACCCTTTTCTCACAAATTAGTCCCATGAATTTTAATAAAAAAAAAAAAATAAGATGATCACCTTGTTAAATAGCCTAGGGAGTTGTTTGTAATTTTCATACTGGTTGCCAGTGGTCTTTCCTATTCGGGTGTTTTTCCTTCTTTTTGGAAATGTAATTCCTTTGGAAGCTCAAATTCACTTAATCTGATCTAATAATATCCCTTTGAGTCTATATATGAGAAGACACAATTGTCTTCTCCCTTTGAAATGTTCTCAGTAAATATACTTCCTGACCACTGATGTGGGCTCCAATCCACCTGACAGGAAAATGTGAAACATTCTACATTGGATGTGCAAGTATCCTTAAAATTCTGCTTAAGATCAGTTTCTTAGAACATAGAAGCACAATGGAGAGCTATCGCCCCATCCTGAACCTCCAGTTTCCACTAGAAAGTTCTCTTGAGGGTAGAGTTAACCTCTTACTCTCAGCTATTTTGCATCAGAAAATATGTATATAACAACCCTCAACCTGTGTCTTATATGGAGGCATAAGCATTTTTTTAAAATATTTTATTTATTATTATTTTTATTTTATGTGTATGAGTGAATTCCCTGCATGTATGTGAGTGTACCCGTGTTGTGCAATGCCACAGAGGTCAGAAGAGGGCTTCAGATTCCCCTGGAACTGGAGTTAAGGACGGTTCGTAGCTGCCATGTGGGTGCTGGGAATTGAACCCGGGTCCTCTGCAAGAGCAGTCAGTACTCTTAACAGCTAAGCTATCTCTCCTAATCTTATTTATTCACTTGTGATGGCTTTTAATGTGTCATCTACATTCCTCTGTTATGTGTCAAGAAATGAATAGGACTCAGCATGTATGGCAGAGTATGTAGAATTTGGTGGGGGCAAGTGGGAGGCATGGGGGTATCTGGATTTGAGTGGGAAATGTATAAAATTTTTCAAACTCAATAAAAAAATTAAGAAAAGAAAGAACTTAAAATTTTTATTGAGCTTTTGTAGTTTTATACAGTGGTTCTTAATCAAATTTAGGCCCTTTCCCCGACCCATGCCCCCCATTCCCCTACCGGACCTCATGTATTCCCTCATACATGTTAAGTCCCATCCAGTCAAGAGTTTGTACCCAGATGTCCTTCAGTGTAAATTGGTCCACCAGAGTATAATCATCCCATCTAGAGATTATATATAAAACATACTCTCCCTCATTCAGCATCAACCAGTCTCCAATAATTCTCAGTCTAGGGTCCACCCACCACCCATTTCTCTCTTCCGCTCTGGGCCCTTATTTAATTTAGTTGGCATGGGTCCTCTGCTCAATGCCACCATAGCCACAAGTTCACATGTGCAGGCTTCCAGTGGCCTGAAATCCTCTTCTTTCCTGTGTTCATGAACTAGCCCCCCTGTCTCTTACAATCTTTCTGCCCCTCTTCCAAAATGGTCCCTGAGCCGTGAGTGGGTGAGGTTCAATATAGAAGTCCCATCCAAGGATATATACTCTACAGTCTCTTATTCTTTAAAACATGGCCAGATGTGCACCACACTCTGCACCACACTCTGTTTTATAAGGAAGCTTAACTAGTGAGAGCTGAGGGATGCATTAGTTTTTTTCTCTATGCCGTGTTCTGCTATGTTCCATGAGCCCTAGGTGCAGAGGTTGAACTGTAGATGTGTCACTTAGTACTTGGCATCTCTCAGACATATATTCTCTGTGTCTAAGAAATTGTGGAATCCTGCAGTAGCCTGCATCTGTTGCAAAAAAAGTTTCTTTGATGAGTGGTATACGGTATGCTTGTCTGTAAATATAAGGATCTGTATTTAGCATAAGGCAAGAAATTTCATTTGTCTAGAGGTATGAAAGTGATAGGGTTTTCTCTACGATCTATATTCTCTTCTGCCATGTGTATTTGACTGAGTTTAGTGCCACTCATGAGTTCACTCTCATTGAGAGGGCTTGAAGTCCAATTACAACTGTTGATTGCCCTCAGGATAACAGTGCTACTACTGCACCAATAGAGGTAGATTTCCGTGCCAGTCATTATGGTTATTAGGGTTTAGGGCTGGGTTGGACCATCAATTGTTTTTCTCCCTTCACAGTTTGCTTATTATTGGCTAGCATTATGATAACTAAACTTTGGATAGAAGGCCTCCAGGTCAGTTACCACTCCATTGCTCTAAGTCCTGTATCCAAAGTATGTCCTGTCTTCAACAGTAGGGTCTTATCTACTAGTTCTGGGAGACAACCAAGAAGTTTGGCAATAGACTGCTATTTTCAGAGTCTACTGGACCACTCTCACCAACCATTCAAAGGGAGGTTTGGCACTACATTCCTTGACAAGCTGTTCCCAGGTACACATATGCACTATATGGGCATTTCTCATGGGGTTTCAGGGGCATTGCATTTCCCTCTGGGTTTCCTAAGTCCCGAAGATTCATTCATCTCTTCTCTAGTTCCTCCATTCTGGCCTCCCTCCTCCCTCCCCAGCCCCAGTGCCTCCATTATCTCCACACACGTCCCATTAACAACTACCTCCCACCATCCCTCCACTTCTGACTTCCCTCCTCACACACACACCTTGGCCCCTTGCATGTCCTCCCCTGCCTCTCCTTCCTGCCAAATACTCCTGCTATCCCCACCTCCCCACTGGTAACACCCCCTTTTTCAGGTTCTTTCTTTTCCTTTGCCTCCATGTGTGTATCCTTTCTATTTTCCTGGCTCCTAGTGTTACATCAGAATATATACACTCATATATAAGGGATTTGTGCTATAATCCACAAATGAGGGAGACCATACAATACTTGCTTTTCTGTGTTTGTGTTACTTCAAATAGTAGAACACTCTCTAGTTCCATCCATTTACCTGCAAATTCATACTTTTATCTTTTCTTACTACTAAGTAGAATTCTATTGTGTAAATGTGCCACATTTTCATTATCCATTCATAAGTTGAAGGACATTTAAGTTGTTTACATTTCTTAGCTATTGTGAAGAGAGCAGCAATAAGCATGTACATGTATCTCTACAGTAGGATGAGCCCTTCGGGTATATGCCAAGGAGTGGTATAACTGTATCATATGGTAGGTTAATTTTTAGTTTTTTGAGAGTTCTCCACACTGCTTTCCATAGGGGTTGGATGGGTTTGCATTGCCACCAGCAGTGAATGAGTGTTCCCTTTTCTCTGCATCCTCTCCAGCATTTGGAGTTTTTCATTCTCTTGATCTTAGCCAGTCTAAATGGGAAAAATGGAATCTTAACGTGGTTTTTTATCTACATATCTCTAATTACTAAGGATGTTGAGAACTTTTTAAGATGCTTCTTAGCCAATTTTATTTCTTCATTTGAGAACTTTCTGTTCAGGTCTATAGCCCATCTTTTCACTGGGTCATTTAGTTTTTGTTTCTTTGTTTTTTGAGTTCTTTGTATATTGTGGATACTAATCCTCTGTCTGACATTTATCTGGTAAAGATTTTTTCCAATTCAGTGGGTGTCCTCTTTCATTCCTTGTTTTTTTTGTTGTGTTTTTTTTCTGTACAGAGCTTTGTGATTTAATGAGGTCCCACCTATTGGTTGTTGAAGTTAATGACTGAGCAGCTGGTGTCTGATTTAGAAAGAGACAGAGGAAGCATTAGGAGATGGAAAGTCCTTTCCACACCTTTAGCTTGAAAGGTGCTGCCTGTGTTATCTTGGAGGGTATTGCCTATATTTTCTTCTAGCGGTTTCCAAGTTCCAGGTTTTATGTTGAGGCCTTTGATCCATTTAGAGTTGACTTTTGTGCAGGATGAAAGTTCAAGGTCCAATTTCATTCTTCTGCAGGTAGAGATCCAGTTTTGCCAGCACCAATAGTAGAAGATCTGTCTTTCCTCCATTGTGTGTTTCTGGCACCTTTGTCAAATATCAGGTAGCAAAAATGGAATGTACTCATGTTTGGGTCTTCTATTCTGTTCCACTGATCTATTCATCTATTTTTGTGCCAGTACCATGTGGTTTTTGTGACAATAGCTCTGTAATGTAATCTGAGATCTAGTATGGTGATTCCCCCCGCCCCCCAATGTTGTTCTTTTTGCCCAAGATTGGTTCTGCTAACCAGGGTCTTTTTTGATTCCATATGAATTATAGGATGATTTTCTTCAATCTTTGTGAAGAACGCCATGGGTATTTTGATTGGCATTGTATTGAATCTACAAGATGCCTTTGGTAAGATGATGATTTTCACAATATTAATTCTACCAATCCATAAGCATGGTAGGTCTTTCCATCTCCTAATGCCTTCCTCTGTCTCTTTCTTTAGAAACTTGAAATTTTCATTGTAGAGATCTTTAATGTCTTTGGTTAACCATTTCTAACAGTTTTATGGTGGAATTTTGGGGATCTCTTATGTATAATATATCAGTTGCAAATAGGGATAATTTTCCCTCTTCTTTTCCAATTAATACTCCTTTGATTTCCTTCTCTTGTCTTATTGCTCTTGCAAGAGTTTCAAACACTATAATGAAAAGGAGTAGAGATAGTGGACAGCCCTCTCTGGTTCCTGATGTTAGTGGGAATACTTCCTGTTTTTCTCCATTTAGAATGATGTTGGTTATGGGTTTGTTGTATATAACTTTTAAAATATTGAGATATGTTCCTTATAGACCAATTTGTTCTAGAACTTTTAACATGAAAACATGTTGGATTTTGTCAAAGGGCTTTTCTGTGTCTATTGGGATGACTATGTGGTTTTTGTTTTTAATTCCATTTATATGTTTTATTACATTTATTAACTTACATATATTGAAATATCCCTGCATCTCTGGAAGAATGGTGATTTGATCATGGTGGATAATCTTTTTGATGTGTGTCTGTATGCAGTTTGCAAGTACTTTGTTGAGTATCTTTGCAGCTATGTTCACTAAAGATATGGGTCTATAGTTTGTTGTTGTTCTATCTTTATCTGTTTTTGGTACTATAATGATACTGACTTCATAGAAGGAGTTTAGGAGTTCTCCCTTTCTTTCTTTCTTTCTTTCTTTCTTTCTTTTTTTCTTTCTTTCTTTCAGAGTAATTTAAGCAGTATTGGTTGTAGATCTTCTCTGAATGTCAGGTAAAATTCTGCTGTGAATCTATCCGGGCTTGGGCTTTTTTCAATTGGGAGGTTTTGTATTACTGCTTCAATTTCTTTATTTGTTATGGGTCTGTTTAAGCTTTGATATCTTCTAGGTTTAACTTTGACAGTGTCCATGATTTTAGAATCCATCCATTTCTTTTAGATTTTTGAATTTAGTGGAGTATAGATTTTTAAAATATTACCTTACAACATTCTAGATTTTTGTTGTTGTTGTCTGTTGTAATGTTCCCTCTTTCATCTCTGATTTTGTTGACTTGGATTTTCTCTTTCTTTCTTTTGAATAACTGTGTTGAGTCTATCTTGTTTAACCTTTCAAAGAACTAGCTCTTACAAACATTGATTTTTTTTTGTATTGTTTTCTTTGTTTCTATTTCATTGATTTCTGCTCTGATTTTTGTTATTTCTTCCATCTACTAGGTTTGGGGTTGTTTTTTTCTTGCCTTTCCAGAGTCTTGAGTTGTACTGTTAAGTAATTTACATGTAGACACTAAGAGCATCCCTCTTAGGACTGCATTTAATGTCCCGGAGTTTTTGTTGTATTGTATTCTCATCATCATTTAGTTCCAGGAATATTTTTATTTCTTTCTTAATTTTTCCTTTGACCCATTCATCACTCAGGAGTGTGTTGTTTAAGAAAGATATTTTCTAGTATAAAGTAGATACTGTTTTTATCCTGTTACAAATGAAGACTAGGCCATCACATATCTGAATACTTAATCATTTGACCTTGAACAGGAGGGACAATCCTTCCTTAAATTTTTAAGTTCAGAACTATTGTGAAATACAATAGGCCTAAAGAGACATATTTGGAATGACAGTAGGATCTTCACAGACTTTTCCCCTGTATAACAACAAAATTAGTAAAAAATATGAACATATATGCACTTCTACTTAAAATTTAAAACTGTCCCAAGAGCATATGGAAAATAGAAAATTATTCTAGAAAATTTAACATAATTAAATTTTAGAAGAGTGAGAATATTTGATATGTAAATCAAGTCCTCCTCCCTACCTCAAAGTCAATGAAAAAAAGTGTCCTCTTGACTATGGTTGTCCAAAACACAGGGTTCTCTGTGCCCCTCAGGCTCTAGCCTAGAGAGATGAGGAGATAAGATACAGGTACTCAGCACCTCAGTTACACATGCAGGTGTTCTCTTCCATATAAGAGATGAGGTATCCATGGCTTCCTTTACCCTCATGACTGGAAGTTCTACTCAGTTGTGTGAAGGAAGTTCTACTCAAGTTAGGCAAAAAAATTCTAGACTGTCAGTTATCTCTCCGAACTCATAGTTTGGGGGCAGAAGAGACAATCTGAGAAAGTCAGTGAGTATTATATGTGCCTAGCATCTTGCTCATAAAATGGAGGAGTTATCTTAAGAGAACTGGGTACTAAACCTTCTCCAGCTTTTGAGCAATTACATAAGATTTTATCCAAGAAAGATTCATGTTATAAGAATGGAAACTTTTTTTTGCCTTTCATTTCTTTTTTAAAATTTATTTAATAACCACATGATTAGATAAAACACTTCATTACAGCTTTAACATATTCAATAACAATTTCCAGAGCAAAGAGACATCTCTTTCAAAAGTAGTTGTAAATTTTTAGGTTCACATTTGAATTAATACAGTTATACAATATTCAGCTCAGTATAAACCTTGTAAGACATAAAATTGAATGAGTTTTTACCTTTAAAAAAGATGTCCATTTCATTTTAAAATATGCTGTTTCCTACAGAAAGACTTATTTTTAATGCTACCAACACTTAGATGTTTGAACATGCATCTCTAATCTCTATGTATCTGATTATTACTAGTCACAGTCAGTTACACTCAGATCCTTGGCACTTGAGTATGGATATAAACTAATTAGGTAGATTTCAAAGGTAATATTCATCATCTCTATTAATTAACATGAAGTAAATTTTTATGCTTCCTCCTCAAATGTAACTCCTCTTTTTTATTTGTTGATTTTTTTGTGTATATCATATATAACAACCCAAACAATTATTCATCTATATACCCACTTCTCAAATGTCACCATCCCAGAGCCTCCTGCAACCACCACTGGAGTCCACATACTCTGTCATCCCTGTTATTGTTTACCGTGTTGTTGGCATCCCCAGCCGTTCCCCAGTGCTTATCCTTCTGCTGAATCTAGTCAGCCAATCTAGAGGTCATTTTTAGGAAGGTCAGCTGTTCCTCATCTAGCAGTAACCAGTTGTCAATATTCCTTTAGATAAGATTGGGGTCTGCTGTTCATTTTCCCAGTTCTATGCTGGGTTTCTGTCTGGGAGTCTCTTGGGCCATGCTGGCCAACAACTCAAAGGGCGGTATCTCCTGTCTGACACTGTTTCTTGCTATATAGCCTTTAGCTATACATGAAGACTCTTAAAAAATTATATTGACCCCTTTAATCTTTGGTTATACTTTCCTTTTGGGTGTTTAAGACCCTACAGTTGGCCAAGATAAATCAAATTATTTTTACTCTACAAACTTGTTCAACCCCTGTGGAAAGCAGTGTAGAGAACTCTTAAAACTACAAATGAACCTACCGTTTGACCCAGTTATACCACTCCTTGGCATATGCCCAAAGAACTCATCCTATTGCAGAGACACTTGTACATCCATATTTGTTGCTGCTTTTTTCACAATAGCTGAGATGGAAGCAACCTAAGTGTCCCTCAACTGACTAATGGATAATGAAAATGTGGTTCATTTATACAATGGAGTTTTACTCAGCAGTAAAGAAAGATGAAGTCATGGAATTTGCTGGTAAGTGGATGGAACTAGAGACTGTTATACTAAGTGAAGTAACAGACTCAGAAAAAAAAAAGCAAAAACAAAAAACGACATATGTTCTCCCTCATATGTGGATCCTAGCATGAAATCCTGGTAAGTGAGTATGTATCAACATAACTACAGGAACCAGGATAATGAAAAGGGACCAGGGAGGTAAAGGGAAAAAAAAGAATCTTAATGAGAAGAACATTAGGAAACAGGTGTTAATAAGGGAGATATGGATAAAAGTGGGGTTATTTTAAGGGGAGCAGGGAGGGAAGGTTATACAAGGAACTTAGGGGATAAAAGGAAAGAAGGAGCTCAAGAGAGGTGGGACCACAGGAAAAGGGTATTATTAAGGGAGAAATGGAAAAAACGGGGGCACCTTAAATGGGGAAACCATGGTGGAAGGGTTAGACAATGAGAGAGAGAAATAACACCTGGCTAGTTTTAAAAAAACAGAGGGAACTATATTAGTCCAACAACCTACTGACAAATATACTACAACTAGATCAAGGAATATAATATATGTCTAGGCAAGGGTTACCTGAAAATGTTTGGTCTTTGCCCAAGCTTTATTTGCATGGCACATGGTAACTAAAAGTACCAGACTGGTGGAACTAACCTTCTTGGATGTTTAACAGCCATACTTTGAGTTCTATACTAATTGGGTCAGAGGAATATAAAGAACAGATTTTGCTCCTTGCCCTTCTAGGTCGACTAAGTTCCAGGGGACTTTGAACATCTCACAAAATGTCCTGTAATTGTGGTGAGTCACCTGTCCTCTTGATCAAGGAGGCCGTGAAGACCCCACCAGATGGACTTGAACCAGTGTCCAGTCTACAAAGAGGAGGGCCAACACAGAGGAAACATTTCCTACATGCTTCCAAGCTAAGCCAGCCATGGTCAAGTGGGACCTTTGGCTTATCTTCACATAGATGGAACTGGTAAAATAAAGGAACCAGGGGCTCCTCCCAAGCCCATGTGACCCCTGAGGAACAG
>NW_008354281.1:4938876-4939693 GCF_000622305.1 Nannospalax galili
CCTTACCCTGTCAGACCTGCTAAGATCAAGAAAACAAATGATACCAAATGTTGGAGAGGATGTGGGGAAAGGGGAAAACTCATCCATGGCTGGTGGGGCTGCAAACTGGTTCAACCCCTATGGAAAGCAGTGTGGAGAACTCTTAAAAAACTACAAATGAACCTACCATTTCACCCAGTTATACCACGCCTTGGCATATACCCAAAGAACTCATCCTATTGCAGAGATACATGTACACCCATGTTTGTTGCTGTTCTTTTCACAATAGCTAAGAGATGGAAGGAACCTAAGTGGCTCTGAACTGACTAGTGGATAATGAAAGTGTGGTTCATTTATACGATGGAATTTACTCAGCACTAAAGAAAGATGAAATCATGAAATTTTCAGGTAAATGGATGGAACTAGAAACTGTTATACTAAGTGAAGTAACAGACTCAGAAAAAAGACTGACATATGTTCTCCCTCATATATGGATCCTAGACCAGACTCTGATAAATAAGTATACAACCGCACATAACTACAGTAACCAGGATAATGGAAAGGAAACAGGGAGGTAAAGGAAAAGAAACAACCTGAAAGAGAAGAACAGTAGGAAACAGGCCTTAATAAGGGAGATATGGGGAGGGAAGGGGATACAAGGAACCTAGGAGATAAAGGGAAAGCAGGAGCTCAAGTGAGATAGGACCATAGGAGATGGGTATTAGTAAGGGAGAAAGGGGGGAAATGGAAGCACCTTAAGTGGGAAAACCATGATGGGGGGTGAGACAATATGAGAGATAAACAATGCTGAGCTAGTTTTGAAAACCAGAGAGAACCA
>NW_008354281.1:4939781-4940080 GCF_000622305.1 Nannospalax galili
ACCCAGGATTTATCTACAGGACACGCAATAATTAAAAACACCAGACTAGTGGCACTAACCTTCTTGGGTATTTAACAGACATACTTTGAGGTCTATAATAATCTGGTCAGAGGGACATAAAGGACACTTTTTGCTCCTTGCCCTCCTAGGTCGACTAGTTCCAGCGGACTATGAACATCTCTCAAAATGTCCTATAATGGTGGTGGGTCCTCACCTGTCCTCTTGATCAAGGAGGCCGAAGAGACCCCACCAGATGGACTTGAACCAGTGTCCAGTCTATAAAAAGGAGGATCAACTCA